>NW_017670780.1:304476-324034 GCF_001879085.1 Nicotiana attenuata | reverse complement strand
CCATGTCATGCAATACATAAATCTACCCACCAAAGTCACTAATCAGATTGATAGAATTCAGAAAAATTTCCTTTGGGGCACCACCCCTGAAAGCAAAAAGTTGCATCTGATTAAGTGGGATGTAGTCACTAAGACCAAGGCTGAGGGAGGGTTAGGGCTCCAAAAGGCTAGCATCAAGAACAAAGTTTCACTCACAAACCTGGCTTGGAGAGCTTATAAGAATACCAATAGTCTATGGGCTAGAGTCCTCATCCACAAACATTGCAACATGTCTAGACCAGTAAATGCATTGAGACACACTAAGAACCCAAAATCCCCAATCTGGAAAAGCATCCTAAAGGGCTGGGAGATTTGCAGCAAAGTAAGCAGATGTGTAGTCAACCGAGGGAATAGGGTCAGTTTCTTGAATGACACTTGGATCCCTAATCAGCCAGCAATCAGGCAAATGATAGAAGGCCCTCTAACTCAAAATGACCTTCAAGCCAAGGTTGATTCAATCCACAACCTGGGCAACTGGGATACCTCAACCCTGTCCATCATCCTTCCCCCAAGTATTCTGAACCTACTGAACTCTGTATTCGTTCCCAGTGACACAACTAAGGATGACAATCTTATATGGGATTTGACTCCTAATGGCCAGTTCTCACATAGCTCTGCTTACTCCTTCCTAAGCATGACTATAGCAAGTCTCCCTTCTGGGAAGAAGCACACTTCAAATGGATCTAGAAGATTCAAGCCCCCAACAAAATCAAATACTTCATCTGGCTCCTAATCCATAAAAGACTCCCAACTAGGAGCTTCCTCCACTCCATTGGAATCAACTGTGTCCCTCAATGCCACTACTGTAACAATGACCAGGAAGACATTACCCACATTTTCTTTGAATGTCCCAATGCTGTCCACTTCTGGAATGACATCCTATCCAAATCCTCAGGAACTAGCTTAAATCACCCAGTCTTCAATAGCCACCAGTGGCAATCAACATGGAACTCTCTCAAAACTGTTCCTTACAATAATTGCATAGGTTGGGACAACCTCATCCCCTTTTGTCTTTGGCACATCTGGATCACAAGAAACAACAATGTTTTCAATAACAAAAAGGAACACATTAATTCCAATAACACTATCTCAAAGGCAACAGAGTACCTTATGCTTACAAAGAATGACTCAACAAAGGTAACTCACCAGATCATGCTAAAATGGGAACCCCCACCCAGAGGTTCCTTCAAACTGAATACAGATGGAGCAACAAAGGGGAACCCAGGAATAGGAGGTTCAGGGGGAATATTCAGAACCACAATGGAGACTGGATATTGGGCTACATGGACAATATACTCCAAACAACAAATACAAGGGCATAAGTTCAGGCCCTCATTCGGGGTCTACAACTAGCGGAGCAAAATAATCTAATTCCTCTGGAAATAAACACCGATTTAGCGGAAACAATAAATATGCTCTTGAATGGAAATCTGATTTTTGACCCTCTAATTTGTGAATGCAGATCAATCATCCAAAGGATGGGCAGCGTGGTAGTGAGGCACATCTACCGGGAGCAGAACAGAGTAGCTGATGCGTTGGTCAAGGAAGCAGCAAAGGAGATTTTTGAACAAGTCGTTGTCATTACCAGTTCCTCCGATGTTTGCCAATGATGTATTTTGGGCAGACATCTTAGGAATTGAATTATCTAGATCTTTTGTGGGTTGTAACTTAAATACAATTATGCAGAATATTGCAACTATGGGATCTCTGAGATACCCCTGTAATGCTCCAAATATAGCTCCTCCTGTTTAACTAGTATAAATATAATATCCTTTTAACCAAAAAAAAAAAAAGAAAATTATTGTTGGTACACCACTTGCTATTATTGCTAACAGTGTCATGCCTCTTGATATGATATATGCAAGTAATGCATGATATAGAAATATTATTTCGATTCTGCCGGAGGCATCTAGAAAGAATAATTCCGTTATAGCAGAGTCGACTCTTTATAATATTAATTTTGATTGCAAAATTTTATAATAAAACAAAAAGTTTTTCTGTTTTTGACTCAGCAGAAAATGATACCAATAATTACTACCAAGAAGAATACTTAAATACTTCAATACCAAATGGCCTTCTACCATACATGTTTGTTGTCAAGTTTATTATTTCTTACATATGTTAGTGTCACCGTATATATAATATACTAAGTTAAAATTGATCTTCCATTGTATATATGTTGATTTTGAAGAAAAAATTGTCTGTCATGCTACTGAAAAACTTAGATACTCCAAATAGCTTATATAATAGCACACACATGGTATATAAATTTTTTGACAATAACGTCATACATGCAAAAAATTATGATACTGGTCAATGTGCTTCTAAGTATAATCTTATCCCTGAATTCAACTTTCATCTTTCGAAACTAAGGAATATCCTTTTAAATTTGTATGAAAATAATTTTAGTATGTTTATGTTTTGCAAATATAATAAATAAAATACAAGGACAAACATCTTAAATATTGAATTATATTTACCGCAATATATTTTCTTACATGAATAACTGTATGTTTCAAGAGGCATATCAAGATCGACAACAAAAGTTATGGTTAAGGCAGAGCAACGAAAGCATTATGAGGAAACATACACAAAAAAATATTGTCCACAAAGAAGTGTTGGTTAAGATACCATCACATTAAATACTTTTAAACTATAATACATAATTATCTAACTAACATGACAAAATTGATCATTTATATAAGTTTTTATGATGTCCTTTTATTTTAAATTCATTTATTATGCTAATGTAATAATTTTTTTCGCATTTAGATAATTGTGTATTATTATACATAAAATATCTCTAATTAATTAAATTTTATTGTTCCTTCATATAAAATGTATAAATCATCACGTGTCATTATTAACGTGCAACGCACGTTGATAGATACTAGTTATTATAAAAGCACGAATGTTGATACGCTAAATGTTAAACGACAAAAATATCCCTAAAATATTGATAGACTTTTATACCCTTTTTAAAATTTAATTATTCCTTCAAATAAATAACTCCATGTTGGATAAAATTGTACCATTAAATGTCGCACCTAATATTTAGGATTTTAAAGTCTAAAAGAATTCTGCCTTGAGACGTAATTGAATGATAAGAAATCTGTTTTTTCTGAGGAATGATTTGCATTAGTTTATTTGTATAAGTCGTGGCTTAGTACTATCAGACCTCCGTGCGTTCGTCTCTCGACCTCTTTGTTTTATTCTTTCTTAAGCTTTACAATGTTAGTATGCAAGTGACAAGGAGAATTCGAAATACAATTTGCCATAGTATTGGAACTTTCATTCACTAACTTTCAAAAAGAACGTTAAGCCATACTTCTTAAATCCAAATTCCAACAAACGACAGTAGGATGAAGATTTTAAGAGTTTAATTGTACTTGAGTTTCAATGAATTCTTCGTAAACTAGATTTCCAACACCGGTATATAGGACATCAAAACTAACTTGGAATTTGTAATTAAATATATTGTTTATCGTAAAAATGGTAATAACAATTTAAATTTGATTATGGGACTCTAAAAATACGTGCTCTAATTTTATGCTAGTTGTTAAGCAGTTGATGCTATGTGTGTGAGACTTAGAAATGAAATAAGAGGTAAGGATTGGGTGATAATCAAACTAACAGGCGAGCAATCGGGCCTCGAGCTTGTCGATTCGGGGGCCTCGAGGTCGATCCCGGAGCTCGACAGTGAGCTATCGAAGGTGGTCGAAGTACGACTAACAGTTATAATAAAATCAACGAAGGTTATTTATGGCCAATGATAAGCAATAAATGACGAACAATGATGAAGATAATAAATGGAAGCAATAGTATCAAGAAAATGTATTAGAGAGCAGAGAGAATGTTCTTGTATATTTCGTGTGGAGCAACTGAAGCAACAGAACCTACAAAATGACCAGGATCCCTTTTATATAGGAGGGGAACCTCAACATAGTACAAAATGCATTAATGACAAAGAAGTTGAGATGGGACAACTAGATATGACACCCTGATTCAGGGTTAGGGTAATCCACTAGGCTCTGTCAGTCCTAGCCGCGTACCTTGGGAACTCCCCATTTCTATCATAGCCGTGGTCAACATTGTCCCAAGGTCGGGCGTCGACGAACCTCGAGGGAGGAAAACTCGACCATGGCCTTGTAGCCTCGAGGCTTCAAGATGATCTTCCGAGGTGCCTCGATGACGAGGAATTGGACCCTCTGATTTTACCGTATACAGATAGTCCCCGCGTTTCTTAGAGAGGAGCGATAAGAAACGATTTTGACATCCAACTCTTCGGACTTTCCGTGATGACGTCATACCGATGACGCAAGCCTCCGTGATAACCGAAACTTCCCGTCATTTCACTTCTCCAGAATCATACAAAGCATTACGGTTTCTCATTCTTCGAATCTATAACGTTGCCGTCGGTTCAGCTCCCAAGGATGCATTAAAAGTGCCTGTCATTACGTCTTTTGAAGATAATAATGGCGCCGTCGGTTACGCTGCCGCCCTTCCTATAAATGGGAGCTTCCTGGGATCAACCTTTCATCCAAGTGTTTTCCCATATCTATCCATCCTTCTCTTCTCACCATCCTTATCCATTGTCATTCACCATGTTTGAAGCCCATGGCCTCAAGATTATACGGCAGCGTTTCTATCAGCCATGCCACGGTCTATCTCCTCGACTTTCTTTTGTCGAGCAGTATTAAACCGTTTCGTTATTCTTGTTGTTGTTGTTGTTGTCGTTGTCGTTGTCGTTGCTGATTCGAAACGACGAAGTAGGGGGCCGATTTCTCTTGGTTCGGGGTAATATTTGGACTATACATCGCTGCTCAGGGGGGTGCTCGGACTCTACACCGCTGCTCACCTTCCCCAACTACCCGGTGCGTCGCCTCACTCCTTTTGATTTCAATGGAGCGAGGCGGTACTATCCACTAACTGTTGCATCCCGCACCGGCGTAGCATCTCAAGAAGTGGCTTAGCAATAGTAGTGCTGGCGAGATCCATACTAGCCAAATTCTTCACCCAACCACTTCTTCACCCATTTATGCCTCTCCCGTGTCAGTTTTCTCTCCTCCACCACTTTCCTCTTATTCATATTCTCCTTTTGAAGATGCCGTTCTGGAGGACCGAGATAAGACTCCCGAAGAGATGGCGTTTCGAGGACATTGCCACCGAGGATGCATGCCCAAGGAGATAGTGCTCGAAGGTGCTGCTGCCGAGGATGACCCTCGAGCGTAGATTAAGCTTTTGTCTTATAATATATGTGTACCCCTTTGCTTCTTCATTTCAGTGTAAGGACCCCTCGTGGGCTTTTGTAATCATATGTAAGGACCCCTCGTGAGCTTTTGTAATCGAATGTGTACGACTACAAAGACGTTTCCCCAATTTTGTCATGGATGCTTGCTATATTTCCTTTTGTTTGTTTTTATGGAGACCCTGAATGCTTGAATCTATCGGCTACTGCCAATATCAAACCTAGGTGGGAGTATATTTCTCTGACCTTTGATTGATTAATATGGCTCCCTGTGGAACCCTTTGCCTTTACTCGGACCAAGCGTGGATTGGACCGATAAACTCGGGTCGTCGGGACCCTTACTTCGGGTTGAATGAAAGTAACGCTTCGAACCTTTATACTTTCGAGACCAGTCTTAAGGCCTTGCAATAATCTTCGAGGGGCAATTCGCTCGGGAGCCCGAGAATAGAGGCTATCTTTGGACTTTCGAGAACAGTCCCTGAGTGGGGTTTGCTCAAACTCGGGCCATCTGGAAGTTTGTTTTAAACTTATCGTAAATAGCCTTAAGGCGTTGCAAGTAGATCCCGAACGAGGTTTTACCCGAATTTAGGTGGTACCCCGTGATCAAGCCCATATGGGTGGAGCTTAAATGCTTATTTCCTTGGAGCCTAACTCCTTTTTGACGGAAGTCCTCGAGGTCGGGTACCTCCTCGGGACTGGTGGGGATGTCATTGGCTTCTTGGATCCTAACTTCCCTTTGATGAAGGTCCTCGAGGTCGGGTACTACCTCGGGACTTGCGGCGAAGCCGTTGGCTTCTTGGAGCCTAGCTTCTTTTTTGATGGAGATCCTCGAGGTCGGGTACCACCTCGAGACTAGAGATGATTACGTTGGCCTTTTAGGCAGGCAAATCGTTTACCATTTTTTCCATATATTTGTAGGGTTGTTTGTGCTCTTTTGGAGGTCCCATCACTCTAAGCAGCTACCCTTCTTTTCCTGCGTTAAGCTTTTCACCATTTCAGTACCAATCGTACTTGCACCGATCCCTGCTTCAGTTCTCTGAGTTTGCCATCGCCATGGCTGTTACATCGGTTCTGTCGGGCAGAGAGGGGAGAGCTGCACCTCCGATATTCGGGATCAATGAGAGCATACCTTGAAGGTTACTTCTTTGATAGGAGAAGAGCATCTTGGGTTAGTGAGAAAAGACTGCGGCTGGGGGGGGGGGGGAGAGAAAGTAGTGTTACAGATACTTTCCCCGGATGAGGGCATCACAGATCGTGCCGATGGATTACACGTATCCTTTCACACTGGTCCCCCTTGATAAGGTTGTGCTTGACTTCTGTTTAAAGTATCGAGTTACCTTGGCGCAGATCCACCCGTCATTTTGGCGAATAGTATTGATGATGAGATTTTTTGCGAAGAAGGCGGGTCTTGAATTCACGCTCAGTCATCTTATTAGGCTGTAGCGGCCCTTTCACCATCGAGATCTGCTAACCTTGCGATGCCGGTCAACCACGCCCTTCATTGTTGATGATGAGGAAGATGGAGATCGGGAGAGGATGAGTCGATTCGTCCGAGTCTGGACTGTTGACATTATCCCTAAGGCGTTTATGCCATTTCCTGAGGAATGGAATTATACACGTAAGTGGTACGCTTCGTGCCTTCTTGGTTTTGTTTATAGAGAAGGCTGGCTTCGTAACCGTGCTTTCTTTTCCTTCTCTACAACGGTTTCATGGCTGCCGGGCGACGTTCTAGATCTGCCGGATTGGGTTCGGAAGTTGGCTACCCACTCGACTCGTGATGAGAGCAGGTGGCGAGCTTTGTCCTGGGGCAGATAGGAAACAAAATATCACGGTGCGTGTTGCGCTATTTTTTCCTTTCCCTTCCTTCATTTAGAGAGACATTTTCCATTTCTGCGTACTAATCTTGCCGTTTGTAGGCATCGGAGAGCCTTCCGAAGCGAGGCCGCGCTCCTTTAGAGAGGGGGAAGGGTTGCTAGCTTCCGGGCTAAAGAACGACAACAATAAGTGAGAGGTGCCTTTACAGGGCAATGGCGTTCAAAGCAAGGCAAAACGGGATCGGGGCTTCAACGCGGAATCATCGTCCGAGCCAGCCGCACCCGTGGTTCCTGGTTCTGGAAAGGTGGTTTCTCCGTTGCTGTTGCCTTTTTTTCCGTCGACAGTACTTCGAGGGATGCCAGAAACCCGAGGTCGCATACTTCGAGCGACCGTGCCTCGACCGGAGTCGATTCTTTCATAACTGAGGGAGCTAGGTTAGCAGATGTGCACTCGGCCTTCAAGGAAGCCCAGCGGCTTAACTTCGTGGTGAGTTTCGACATAGGCCTTTTGAGTTTCGCGTCTTTCCTTCCTTATCGGGTTTTCCTTTGCAGGCCTTCAACAAGATTAAGTTCGGGCTGCTTCATCGTGAAGCCAGGCTGCGTAAAGCTATGGATGAGAAGAGATCCCTTACGCTCCTTTGCGATGAAAAGGAAGTCAAGCTGGCACACTTGCGGTATGAGGTGAGCCGGGAGCTTGGGTTATGAGAGTTACTTGAAGGAGCAGGTAGTTTTATGTCCCGGGTGAGTGTGCATTCCACCTTCTAGCTTCTGTGGCTAACACTTCGCATATCTCAGTTGCAGAAGAAGACGGAGGCCCTGGAGTGTCTTCGAGATGAAGCTGGCCGAGTCAAGCATGAACATGATGAGCTAAGAGCTCAGGCGGAGGTTCAGGCTTTAGAGGGGGAGGCTGCGCTGGCTGAAGTTCCCGCCTTGGAGGCTCAACTCCGCTTAGCTCGTGACAATGCTTTGGTTCAAACAGACGCGATTATGAAGCTCGAGTCCGAACTGTCGAAGGTTAGGGCTGAGATTATTGATTCCCGGGCTAAAGCCGTGATGAGCCGAACTAATGTTGACCAGGAGATGGCGATCTATTTGAAGGACGCTGCCGATGCTCAAGCTGAGCTGCGAAAAGCCCTCGATCATGAAGACACTATCAAGGAATATGCTCGCTGTAAGTCTCGGAGGAAAGCTTTCGAGGAGGTCCGTGATAGAGGATTTGTCCTCTCGGAAGAGTTGGCGAGAGCGAGGGCGGACGAGCGTGATACTGGGTTAGTTCTGTCCGGCACCGATGATAGCGAAGATGAGGCCAATAGGCCATAGCCCCCAAGGGGGGCGTTTTCATTCTCCGTCTTTGTGTATAATACTTTCACAGTATGCTTTTTTTAAATGGAAATTGTATTTCATTTCATGCGTGTACAAGGGGGGAACCTCATGATTTTGTATCTTCTGGGTTTCTGTTTGCCTAGACTCTAGCCAGATCAATTGGTCTCTGAGTTGGTAGGAATCCTTAGATTCGCGATACGGCTCTGGGGCTCATTAGGCTGGCCTGTGGGTCCTATGTGTTTGGTCGATGCGACCTCTTGGTATAAACTGGTGACAACGACTCTTACGCTTTTGCTCTTGGGCAAATTTAGTTAACAATTTTGGGCTCAGTCTCCGAGTCGGGTTTCGACTCGAGCTCATTCGACCCTCAAGTTTCGAGTTCAAAGTTGGCCCTTAGGCTCTCACACGTTGGGTCGGTACGACCTTTTACGCGGGCTGGCGACAATGGCTCTTACGCCTTGGGTCGAAGCGACCTTTTAGTGTAAGCTGGCGTTTGAGCTCTTATGCTTTTTTCCCTGGGGCATTTTTAGTTAACTATTTTGGGTTCAGTCTCCGAATCGGGTTTTGATTCGAGCTCATTCGACCCTCAAGTTTTGTATTTATGTGGGCTGGCGACAGTGGCTCTTACGCCTTGGGCCGATGTGGCCTTTTATGTGGGCTGTAGATAATGGCTCTTATGCCTTGGGTCGAAGCGACCTTTTATAGGCTTTGGTTTCCCTCGTTAAGGACTTTTGAAATAGTTTTTGCCTGACTCTTCGACGGTTCGAGAAGAACCTCGATTACGAGTCGTTATGTGGCGATGATCGAGCACTTCAGGAGGTTTGGCTCGGAGGCTGAGTATCTCGAAGCCTGTGATTTGGAGCTGACATGGTCGAAGCTCTTTTGCTTATGTCGAGGGTAGCCTGTTTAACCGGTTCTTTTTGAAGTAGATTCGAAGTAATTGAAGGCATGTGATTTTGTAGCGACGGTCGGACGTCCCCGAGTCGCGTTAGTTTGGCTGGTACAGCCTTATGACCGTAGCCATTTGTGCTTGGTCGGAGCCATTTTTGATCCCGAGTGAAGTAGTTTAGGTGTCTATATCGAGGGTATGCCTTTTAGGGGTCTAACAAGTTTGATATATAGCCTTAACTTTGAGATCGGGTTTATGCCTTTAGTAAGGTCTTACAAAATTTCCATGCCTTTGAGGTCTTATCGTTTTTAGATACTTGGTACAAGTATGGTTCACGCCTTGCTTGAGGTCTTACAGATATTGCCACTTGGTACAAGTGTGGTTCATGCCTTGCTTGAGGTCTTACAGATACTGTTGCTGCCTTATGTAGGTCTTACGAGACCGAGTCTGCCCGCTCGGGGTCTTATGGCCTAGGGTGTTTTAATGAATGGTGATTGGCGACAGTCCCCGAGTCATCGAGGGTATCCTGGCTCGGGAGCCGATACTTGTAAACTTGGTATTGCCTCATTGAGGGCTTACGATTTCGGAGATTTTGACCCTGGGGTCGTGCAATTTTTGAGATTTTGATGCCAGTCCCCGAGTGTTCGGGGCATTTTCGGCCTTGGAGATGTTTCGTGATGTTTATGTTGCCTCGTTGAGGGCTTGTGAGTTTGGAGTCCCGACCGGAAGGTTGTTCATGCGTTGTATTGTCGATGCCAGTTCCCGAGTGTTCGGGATGTTTTCGACGGAGAAGTCATTTTTGCAAAAATACTGAGTTTCTTTTGGAGTGTGAGATGCTTTGATAAAAGGTATTCTTTGATTATTTGGTACAAGTACACATGTTTTCGATGTTTGGGGATCGGGATATGCGGACACAGTTGGTTCGACCGTTTTGCCCGGTACATCGCTTTCCTATTGGGACCCCATTTGGCGTTCCTTGGTTTTTCCGAGTGGATGGCCTTCCGATGGATGCCCCCTAGTGTTCGAGGTTAATTGCAAAAGAAGCCTTGAATGCTTGTTGAGTCTTCCTTAGGTAGTATATGGATGTTACCTCATAAAAACCTTGTCGATAAAACCCTTTTCGGGATAAAAACTCGATCGAAGGAAGAGAGTGCAACGGATGCTTTAAAACCTTAAGGTCTTCGGGCTGGGTTAGCGCTTTGACTGCTTCGGTCGGGCACCTGCATAAGGGTTAGTGTGAAATATAAAATGAAAAGGGAGATGATTATACCTTAGTGTGGGGTGTGCCAGCGATGTATCGAGGTCCGATATGTTTCAGTCGCTTGTGATGAGGACGCGGTATGGTCTTTAGCTTTGTTTACTCATGCTTAACCGAAGATGTAGTTTGATTACACTTTGGCTCTTTTGCGAGTGGAGGTATTGGTGTCGGTGCCACATCGTGCACCGCGAACATTTCTCTTGCCGCATGTTGTTCACCGTAGACGGTTTTAATCCATTCCTTTGTCGAGAATTTCATCATTTGGTGGAGGGTGGATGGTACTGCTCTCATGTAGTGTATCCACAACCTCCTGAACAAGGCGTTGTACCTCATGTCTTTGGAATTTGACATTTTGGGTTGTGCCGGCCACGTTGACTTGGAGGGTGATTTCTCCTTTCGTTGTTTCACTTGCCATGTTGAATTCGTTGAGGACTCGGGTGTCGGGCACAATTTGGTCAAGCAGTCCGAGCTGCTCTATTACCCTCGACCTGATAATGTTGGCCGAGCTACTTGGATCCATGAGTACACGTTTTATTTGAATGTATTTACGAGGAAAGAGATTACCAGTGCGTCATTGTGAGGTTGAGACAAGGTCTCAGTGTCCTCTTTGATGAATGTGAGGGCATCCTCGGGTATGTACCCTCGAGTTTGCGTTTCTCTGGTGATGGATATTTTTGTTCTTATCATCACGGGTTCCTGTGGGGCATCAACGCCTCCCAAGATCATGTGGATGACATGTTGCGGCTCGCTCGTTTGTTCTTCATGGCCGCCTCTCTTTCTCGGAACTGGTTTTTGGCCCGATTGCTTAGGAATTCTCGGAGATGACCTTTGTTAAGTAACCTGGCTACTTTTTCTAGAAGCTGGTGGCAATCCTCGGTCCTGTGGCCATGTGTGTTTTGAAATTCACACATTAAGTTATAATTCCTTTGCGAAGGATCCGATTGCACAGGCTTGGGCCACTTGGAATCTCTGATTTTGCTGATGGCGAAAATGATGTCCGATATATCGACGTTGAAGTTGTATTCTGACAAGTGAGGTACCTCTATTGGTCCTGCGTTCCTATCGAACCCGGCTCTGTTGATGAGTCCCCGAGGATTCTGTCCTCGGTCTATCCTTCGATTGTTTCGAGGTGGGTTGCGCCTTGGGGCGTTTCTCCGGTCTTCGATGTATGGTTGATATCTTTCTTTGTTTGGCTTTGGCTCCTATGCCAGAAGCCAGCATGGGTATACCAAGCCCGAGGGGGCCCCTAGCTGGTCGTCCTCGATCCTGATTTTCGACTGGTATCGGTTAGAACATCTGACCAAGTCACGGTCAGGTACTCAACTAGGTTCTGCTTCAGCTGTTTCGAAGCTACCGAGCTTCGTTCGTTTAGACCTTGAGTGAAGGCCTGTACCGACCAATCGTCAGAGACTGGTGGTAGTTCCATTCATTCCATCTGAAAGCGAGATACGAACTCTCGTAGCATCTCATTATCCCTTTTCTTGATTTTGAAGACGTCGGATTTCCTCGTGGCCACCTTGATGGCCCCGGCATGCGCCTTTATGAAGGAGTCCACCAGCATGGCAAATGAGTCTATAGAGTTTGGGGACAAGTTATGATACCACATCATTGACTCTTTAGAAAGTGTTTCTCCGAACTTCTTCAGCAGGACGGACTCGATCTCGTCGTCCTTCAGGTCGTTGCCCTTTACTGCACAGGTGTAAGCGGTAACGTGCTCATTGGGGTCTGAGGTACCGTTGTATTTCGGAAGGTCCGACATTCTGAACTTCTTTAGAATGGGTTTCGGAGCCGGTTCCTGTGGGAACGGATTCTGCACGAACTTCTTTGAGTCCACACCTTTCAAGATCGGGGGCGCTCCTGGAATTTGGTCGACCCTGGAGTTGTAAGTCTCGGCCTTCGTATCGTTGGCTTCTATCATTTTCTCACCTGATTCAATCCTTCTGGTGAGGTCCTCGAGCATCTTTACGATGACAAGATCGGCTATCGACCCGTTATTGCTCGATCTCTCCGCTACCTGTTCGGCCGGGGGAGCTGTCCCCGGTGCTATTGTGCTAGGAGTTTTCTAGTGACTTTGAAGCTGAGCAATAGCCAGCTGTTGTGCCTGCAGCATTTCAAAAATAACATGAAGGCTAACCTCCCATTCTTCCCGAGCTGGGGTTTTCTAAGCCTCTGGTTGGTCGCCTTGGTGTATACTCCTGTTAGTGTGGGAGCTTATTTCGACGTGTTGAGCGTCGCACGAGACTTCGTCAAACAGAATTGGTCCTGGTGCATTCTCAAGGTTTTGTGGTGGCTCACCAACACCTGGAACAGCCACACCATTCTCTCCGTGGTTCTCAAGATTGTTGTTTACTAAATCAGACATTTCGACTTGAAATCAATGATCTTTGGACAAGATAAGAGCGTGAAAGATAACTTGCGTTGTGTAATGGAACCAACAAGAAAATAATCACTATTATTTTTTGCCCCAGGGTGGGCGCCAAATTGTTTACCGTGAAAATGGTAATAACAATTAAATTTTATTATGGGACTCTAAAAATACGTGATCTATTTTTATGCTAGTTGTTAAGCAATTGATGCTATGTGTGTGAGACTTAAAAACGAAATAAGAGGTAAGGATAGAGTGATAATCAAACTGACAGGCGAACAATCGGGGCCTCGGGCTTGTCGATTCGAGGGCCTCGAGGTCGATCCCAGAGCTGGACAGTGAGCTATCGAAGGTCGTCGAAGTACGACTAACAGTTATAATAAAATCAACGAAGGCTCTTTATGTCCAATGATAAGCAATAAATGACGAACAATGATGAAGATAATAAATGGAAGCAATAATATCAAGAGAATGTATTTAATAGCAAAGAGAATGTTCTTGTATATTTCGTGTGGAGCAACTGAAGCAACAGAACCTACAAAATGACTAGGATCCCTTTTATATAGGAGGGGAACCTCAAGATAGTACAAAATGCATTAATGACAAAGAAGCGGAGATGGTACAGCTAGATATGACACCCTGATTCAGGGTTAGGGTAATCCACTAGGCTCTGTCAGTCCTAGCCGTGTACCTTGGGAACTCCCCATTTCTATCATAGCCGTGGTCAACATTGTCCCAAGGTCGGACGTCGACGAACCTCGAGGGAGAAAAACTCGACCATGGCTTTGTAGCCTCGAGGCTTCGAGATGATCTTCTGAGGTGCCTCGATGACGAGGAATTGGACCCTTCGATTTCACCGTATACATATATATCACTTAATTAATTTGAATATTCATATAGGGATTAATATCTTATGATTAAAGGTACACTTGATCAAGCATAATATTTATAGATTCAACTAAATCAGAATATGAGTAGAACACATATTTGGATAACAATAGAAGATCTAAAGGTATATAACTACTACTTTAAGGATTTAAATTCTAATCCAAGGCAAACGAATAGAAAGTTCATAAATTAATACCTAAATGGAGTACTGCAAATTAATCTACATCTCTCTTCTCCATTTTTGAGACTCTACTATCCAAAAATTATTTATGCCCTATTTATATAGCATATTTTTCAAACAAAGCATATTCAATAGAGTGGGATTCCTTAACATTGATCTACCACTAAAAATTCGTGCGAGAGATTAGTACTATATTAAAGGCACGAAGGCCCTTAGCAAAATATTGTTAGCCCTTTTTACCCTTTAAAAATAAAGTACACATTAGACAAAATTGTCATTTAACTATTTTCCTAATATTTAGGACTTCAAAATCACCAAAATTTTCTTTATTATCTCTTTCCTTATTTAAACTACATAATACCATATTCATAAAAAAAAAAGAAAAATACTAGCAAAATCAAAGTAGAAACTGGCGTGTACTTTGAACTCCTATAAGGTTTAGGAGTGTTGTCTTTGTATAGAATTATTGACGGTTAATTCTTTAAAATTTTACTATTTTAGTAAAATAAAAGAAAATTAATTGAAAGAGAATAAGTAGAAAGCAAATAAAGTCTTGTGCAATTGGAACTCCTTTTTTTTTCCTTAAATATAAGATGTTACTCTTGTAGTGTGAATGCTTCAAAGTTTATCACTATCCACTTTACCAAAAATAACTTAAAATAATTAAAGGGTACAATACACATGCATTAAAATTTACCAAAACAAAAGAACAGATTTAATTTTAAATCAGAAACTGTTGAAGTTTCCTATACATGGTAAATCAAAACCTATAAACCTACTAAAAAAATATCTATAAATAAGTTTACTAAATATAGGAATATAATTTTTAAAATAATTATAATTATATTATTGATATCATAAACTATAAGATATTTAAATTTTTTTGTTAAATTTATAGATGTTAAAGCACAAATCCAATTAGATAATTGAAGCATAAATAAGATAAAGAAATTTATATAACGAAATTAATAGTAATAAATTGCACGTATTTCTTTATAAGAAATTTAAGGATGAAATAGTAGAAAAAACGTATATTATAAATAAGTCGTCAGTTTTAATATTTTTATTTTTTGGCATTTTGTCCTACTAATGATAGATTCACTACATATTTTTTATATTAAACTATTTATCGTAAATATTAACTCAACCGTAATTATTTTTTAGACTTTGTAATTTCAAGTTCATAACTATTAAAGTCTCCTATACATCGTAAATCAAACCTATAAATATATTAGGACGAGTAAAAATATTATATATAACTAAGTTTACCAATGAGAAGACTATATTTGAAAATAATATAATTATATTAATAATAGCTATAGTGTACTTTAAAATTTTTGTTGAGCTTTTACACGTTAAAGCACAAACCCAATCAAAAAAGTGAGGCATAAATAAGATACTGAAATATATCGGAATTATACTAAGAAATCGTATGTATTTTTGTAAGAAATTTAAGGATGAAATAATAAGAAAAATATGTATTGTGAATAATAAGTTGTCATTTTTTTTGTATTTTTGGTCCAAAAATGACGATGCCTCACTACATTTTTTTATATTAAAATTTTTATTTTATGATATTAATTCAACTATAGTCATTTTTTTGACTTTACAATATTAATTTTTGGGAATCTATTTGAACAACCTTTTTATTCTCTTTTGTGTTTTGTTTTCTATATTAGACCATCAAAATAGCAATAATCTTCATAAGACCACATACGTCCTCAAAAATCACAATAAAGTATCTAAAAATTTATGTCGAACATGATTTTTTCATTTACTGAGCTAACTAAATGGGAACAACATTCAAATTTTTAAAAATTTCTTTAACTTTTATTAGACAAACGCATAGTTTGATAATATTTACGTAATTTTTAAAAAGATTATGTTCTCATTAGTATAGATGCGCATTGATTGTAAATCTAATTATATTAAAAACAGGAAGCTCCTAACTTAAAAGTCAAATAACTAAATTATTCCTACCCCATTAATTGTAAAAAACACAACACGATGAAAGAACGCCTACAAACGCATGTTCAAAGAAACCCTCTGCCTTCTAACCTTCCTCTTCAACAGACGCCTGAACATCATCTTTCAAATAGTTGCACCGTTTCATTTTGATCTCTATAAATATCAGAAACCCTCGGCACCATTCCTTCAACCTTTGATCTTCTTTGTTGACACGACAGGTTTTTGCATCTTACCCCTTCGCCTATTCTTTCACCAATCATCTTCTTTTCGTAATTTTTGTCCAATATCTAATAATCCTACTCATTAATAAATTAAAAATAAAACACGGTATGAAGGAATGCACTTCTCTCATTCGTCCGAACCGGTGTAAGCCTTCGCAAAAGTTCCGAATTGGTGGCTATTTAGAGTAGCTGTTATAGTCTTGGTAGAAAATATGAATTAATTTTATCTATGGTCATTGAATTTTTGTGTCTGTTACCAAAAAGTAGAGCGCTCAATATGAGCGGGGCCGGGCTAGCCCATCTCAGCCCACGTGGGCTTTAGCAATTGACGGGCTGGGCTGGGCTAGCCCACCGTTTTGATGGGCCTTATAATGGTCGGCCCACCCCAGCCCTTTGTGGGCTACGGGCCCCCACGGGCCGGCCCATCATTTTTAAAATATAATTTTATATTTTTTCTTTAAGTTCTAAACTAAAAAGTTAAATATTTAAAAGTTAAAAAAATCTTATTGGTTATAATATATCACAATATAAAGTAAATAAATACTTAAAAAAGATAAATATTTTTAAGATAATTTTTTATGCTGTTCTAATACATCACAATAAATACTAAAAAAATAAAAGACAAGACTATATTTCATTCACTAAAAGTAAAAACTCAAACAAACTATTCAAGGGAACGTCCATGACGCTTATGGGATATCCAACACATCATCTTCATCAAACACATTTGAATCCGCTTGTGAGAAGGTTGTCTTAACATCTTCACTTTCATCTATGTCTACAATTCGTATGCAATATTAATTAGTTAAATATTAAGAATAATTAACATCTACATTTGGGTTACACTTATTGTTATTTTTTGTGTCATATGCTTTTTATATTTTATATATTTTAAATACTTATTTTTATTAGGCCCACGGGCCGGCCCAGCCCAGCCTCAGTCAAGCCTCACGGGCCACGGGCTTACTCGGGCCGGGCTTAGAAGCCTCGTTTTTAAATGGGCTTCAAAAATTCTAGCCCAGCCCTGCTAAATCACAGGCTGGGCTGGGCTGGCCCAACGGGCAAAGCCCATATTGACGGCTCTACCCAAAAGTCACTTTTCTTTTTTTTGTTACACAAAAATCATTTTACTTTGCTCTAGTTATCACAAAAGTCACATTTTTACTTGAAAAGTCTATTATGCCCTTGATATTAAACCTTCATATTTATGTAATACCTTTTATATTATATACTATATAATAAATTTTAAATATGTATTTTATTTATAAATAAAATAGCTTAATATTATTTTATTTATAATTTTTATAATATATTCGTATATTTAATTTTTTCTTAACGTTAATTTTCAAATATATTAGTAGCGTTATTTTTTCTTAATGTAATACCTTCTCTTCTGTGCGCTTACTAGACATTTTATAGTTTATTCTTTTTGTATCTGAATCTGGTATTTATTTCGTTATGTTCCCACCCTTTTTTTATTTCAGTAAAATTGTGAAGGGAATGGAATATAAACAATAAGAGTTGAAGAAGAAGAATAACTACTTAGAATTGATGATGATAAAATCCGAATCAAACTCTGCTAATCAGTCATTATGAATTGTTAATCAATATCGAAACCCATGAGATAAAGGGGGAAAATACATGGTTGTTGTTTGAGCAAATAATATGCTTAACCAATTAATGTTAAGTTAGAAGAGTGAATCTTAGTTGAACTTAATAAATTCTAGATCTAGTGAGATGGCGTTTGCGATATGCGAGGGGCTTAAGAGTATTAAGTAGTAGACTTAACTTCCTATGAATGATGATAGTATAAATGCGCAATAAATGTATGCAATGACAGAGATTATAATGGAGAAAGAACTTTCACCCAATGATTGTGTGATTAAGATATCCCTGTGCTGACCCGAAAGGTCATCACTTGTTTTAGAAATAAATTTTTGTTCCGAGACCTTAAAAACCTCCTTTTACCTCACCTCGATTTGCGTGCGTGGTCTTGACGTATATCCGGAGAGCTTTTATGTAAAGATATGAGAAATAAAAATTTCTAGAGTTAAAATTTGATTATGGTTGACTTTGGTCAACATTTTGAGCAAATGGATCCGGATCTGTGTTCCGATGATCCCGGGAGGTCTGCAGTAAAATATGGGACTTGGGCATATGCCCAGAAATGAATTTCAGGGTCCCAAGCCTTAGAAATTAATTTTTGAAAGAAATTGTTTTGCCGAATTATTTATGAAATAAAGAAAAGAATTAATATCTGAGACCATTGGTATCGGGCCCGTATTTTGGTTCCGGAGCCCGGTACAAATTTGTTATAGTATTTAAATGATAACTGTGAAATTTGGTGAAAAATGGAGTTTATTTGGCATGATTTGGACGTCCGGTTGGGAAATAATGAACTTTAAGTGTTCTTGAGAAAAATGATGAGTTTTGAGGTTTAATTCATAGTTTTACATGTTATTTTCATGATTAGATCGCACGAGCAAGTCCGTATGATATTTTTAGACTTGCGTGCATGTTTGGTTTAGAGCCCTGAGGGCTCGAGTGAGTTTCGGATAGGCCACGGGATGTTTTACACTTAGAAATGATTGCTGGTCTTCTGTTATGCTGCACAGTGATTTATTATGCTATGCGATCGCATGGTAACTATCGCGATTGCATAGAGTAAATTCTGGGGGTCACCATTTGTTCTATGCAAACGCAAGGCTTCTCACGCTATCGCACTGAGTTAACTAGGCCTGGGGAAGGGAACCTATTTTTCCTCTATGCAAACGCGGCCAGGCAGGCGCGAACGCGAAGGCCAATTAGGCCTGACCCTATGCGAACGCAGGCTTTTGAGTGCAAACGCATAGGTCTGTTGCCCAGCTAATATAAATACTCTTTTAAAAACGGGCAGACCTTCTTCTTCACTATATTTCGAGGTTTGCAGTCCTAAGAACAATTTTCTTCAGCAATTATCATCCCCAAGTCATAGGTAATCAATTCTAAACTTTGTTCTTTCAATTCCTTAGTGTTTTTCATTCACTTTTAAATAAAAAATCAAGAGTTTTCATGGTAGAAATTAGGAATTTGGGTAGATTTAGGGCTTATTGAATAATTAAAGTTTTGACCTCGTTTTGGGGTCGGATTTAATGTTGTATTGTGGGCCGGGCCCGGGCCTAAATGGGTCTAACGGGCCGGGCCTAACGGGCCTGGGCTTTGGCGGGCTAGGCTCTGGTAGTCCCGGGCCAAACAGTCCCAAAGGATGGAACCAGCCCGCTGTGGGCCTAAGCCCACATGGTCCCAGGCTAAATGGGGCGGGCCCACAGGCCTAAACGGGCCTAAGTGGTCCGGACTATTTTTGTTTGAAATTTTTTTATCTAAG
>NW_017670780.1:234616-304373 GCF_001879085.1 Nicotiana attenuata | reverse complement strand
ATATATTGCCTTATATATATATATATATATTGCCTTATATATATATTGTCTTGTATTATTTCTTGTAAATTATATTATATAATTGTGACTTAAATCTTCTAATTCAAATTTAAACACAAAAAAAATTGCAAATAAATATTCAAGGGAATGTCTTATAATTTTTATTATTACGACATTAACAAAAAATGGCAATATCTTTCTTAGTCTTCCTCCCCCCAGTGGAATGAGCACAACAAGGTGCTAATACCACCATTAAAAGGAAAAAAAACTAAAGAAGATGTGCCAAAATACAAGTTACATATTAGTCTACATAGTATCTCTAACTAATTTCATAAATCCTTCAAGGTTTGGAGGAATTTTCGTTGGTGGTGGTAGAAAAGAAGCTTGTTCATCACCGTTTCCGGGCGAAGCAGCATCCTCCGCAAGTTCCGCTAGCATTTCTTCATAAGCTTCGTCTATCTCCGATTGTGATTCAGCAAGTCCAAAATTTCTTCTTTCCGAACGGATCCAATCTCTGAAGAGTACTGATTTTTTCAAGTTTTCCCTCATAGACGCTCTATGATCACCGATTTGAAGTCTCGCTTGACTGAAAGCGCTCTCCGATACCACTGTTGAAGCTTGAACACTTAAAATATCTCGAGCCATCCTTGAAAGAACCGGATAGTGTTTTTCTTTGGCCTTCCACCATTCCAAAACATCAAAGGAGCCGTAGGGATTCTCTGGTTCAAGTCCCTGCGACAAATAAACTTGAAGCTCATTTAGTTGTGAAGTATCACCAATATTATCACCTTGAGAACCCCTAAACTCCGTCCAAGAACTAAGTGTTCTTAGGCCCGCAGTTCTTTTAGATGATTGCAAACTACACACAGTAGGAGTTGGAACATTTGGTCTAGCATGATCTAAGGCTAGTTGATAAGCATTATAAATTGTTTGAGCATTAATTTTAATTGAGGCTTTTGCATCTGCAAGTGTAGCAAATTCCTCATATGAAAGATCTAAAGCGTTATAAATATTTGTATACCAAAAGCGAGGACCTCCTAATTTCATGGTAGGATTTAACATAGCAGCAACACCATATAATAGGGGGGATAGGGAAAAAATATTTTTTAAACTTATCTTTCTTTCATAGACTTAATAGCAAGTTGATAAACTGCCCCACCCTCTGAAAATTCAGTAAACAAATTTGCAAGTGCTGCAATATAAACTAAACAGTTAGAAATTTTAGGATAATATTACCCAGATAATTCAGTTGTAGCTTCATGAAATTGTTATAAAAAATCTACAAGAATTTTAACATTATCCAATCTTGATTTGTAAGGTTCTCATCATCATCATCACCACCAACACGAGCATTAAACGTTGCATTTATTGGGTTTCTATATTCATATACAACAACTAAACTTTCGTACATGTAATTCCACCTAGTCGGACAAGCTTTAGGAACCTTTCTTCTCTAAGGCCAAATTCATCACATTTTTTAAAATATTCCCTAAGTCTACTTCTACGGTTTGAATAAAAAAGCCAATTAAGAGCCATTTTATCCTTTTCAATTTCCACATTTAAAATTTTCATACCATCACCAATGATTAAATGGTAAATATGACAAATACATCTAACATGGAAACAATTACTAAATGCAGGATTTGGTGTAGTTGTAAGCAAGCCTGTAGCATTAGTGTTACTAGAAGCATTATTCATTGAAACTGACATTATTTTATCTCTAATGCAAAAATATCTACAAATATCTGCAACTGTGTTAGCAATAAACTTACCTGTGTGACGTGAATATATTATTCTATAAGCAATAATGCACTTTTGCATTTTCCATTCCTCATCAATCCAATGAGTGGTTACAGTAGGATAATCACAGTCATTACTACTCCTGCCAATATCAGTAGTAATAGCAATGCGACAATCTATATGAGTAAATAAATAACGCAAATATTGTTCATATTCATGTTTACATTTATAAATATCACTCTTTACGGTTGCGCGAGGCCATCCTTTATAAGCAGGATTAAAAACTCTTCTAATATAGTGCACAAAGTGAGGGTTAGAAGGAAAACTATAGGGTAAGCACATAACAATAACCATTTTTGCCAATTCTTCACGATCTTTATTTGGATCGTAATATAAAATGCCACCGGTAACAGTGTTAATTCCCCGTTGAACTAGATTTGACCCGGTACTAGGGTTAACCTCAGTACCTACACTTGTCCCCTCTTGCTGCGCTTTCATTTGAAGATATCTAGCTTTATCTCTAGGATGTATCTTTATGTGTCTAGTCAAACTACCCGTACCGCTACGGTCTCCAGTATATTTATGCGCCATCAAAGCCCCACAATTTACACTTAGCCTTATTTTGTTCTCTTAGTTGAGTAAACAAGTGCCAAACAAGAGATGTTTCGGGCCATTTAGAAGGTTGTCTATTAAAAGTAGGGGTTACTACAGGAGGGTCAGGCGGGGCATCATTTGGATTATTATCAGTTGGGTTAACAACAGGACTAGTAGGTGTATCATCTAAATCCGGTTGTGTTTCATCTAAATCATCATTTTCCTCATCAATTTCATCGATAGTTGCATTAGGATAAAGAGCATTCATATATTCATTATTTAATTGTTAACCTGGTGCAACATCATGGACAAATTGACTATCGGCAAATTGAAAATATGGGTTATCACTATCAAGTATAACAGGTGGAGGAGGACGGGTAACAGGTCTGGGTCGGGGAGCCCGGGGAGGAGTAGTAGCTTGGCGACTAAATTCACCAATTTTAGATTTTCCCTTACCCTTACCACCAAAGATTTTTTTCAAAGAAAAGTCCATATTAATTATAATTATACAAACTAAAACAAACAAATTATAGAGTTGGAACGAGTTTACCGAATTGACAAACAACTTCTTGAAAATTGAATATCGTTGAAGACTTGAAGACCTTGAATACTTCAATTCACCAACTTCACAATTTTTCACAAAATTGTAATATTAAAGTAAGCAATTATAGAAGAAATTAGAGAGAGATTGAGAGAGATTGATGAATTTGTGAGTAAAAATGAAAGAATGAGGGGGTATTTATAGTTGAGAATAGGGAAAAAGTATAATTATAAAAAGTTTAGGTTAAAACAAAGTTTGGGGGCCAAATGACTATTTTTTAAAAAGCCAGACGGCTGAAATTGCAGGCCAACGGCTAGTTTTTAAATTTCTAATCGTTGGCCTTTTTTAAAAAAAAAATTTAAAAAAAATAGCCATTGGGCCCGTTAGGCCCGGTTAACCGGCCCAGGCCCGCCTGCCGGTCACGGGCTCGTAGTCTATTTGGGGAGGACCGGCCCACAGTGGGCCATAAAGACCGTTTGAGACCGGCCCGTTTGAACCGGACCGTTAGGCCCGTTTGGCCCATGGTCTCACGGTCCCGGGCTGGGCCCGACCCACAATACACCCTTAGTCGGATTTCGAAACAAATACATATTTGGACTCGTGGGTGAATGGGTAAACATAGTTTGGGCCGAACCCCGAGTTTGGACCGAGCGGGCCCGGGGTCGGGTTTTAACTTTTTTTGAGAAAATTTAGGAAAAATTATAATTTTCAGTAAATATAGTTCATTTAGCATTGATTAGTTATATTAAGTTAATTATGGTTAAATTCGAGTGTATTGGAGGAGAATTTTAAAGGAAAAGCGGTGTTTGAGGCTTGAGTTGGCCGTGGAAGTTTGAGGTAAGTGTTTGGTCTAACCTTAGCTTGAGGGATTAGGAGTCGTGTCCTATTTGCTATGTGTTAATTTTTGAGTACGACATATAGGCATGGTGACAAGTATCTATACGTTGGTGTCAAGCATGCCCGTGAGTCTTATACTATGATTAATGTGACTCCGTTTTGTATTGTTCATGCTTTATGTAATATTCCTATTGTTGAACAAGTCTTGTGGAAGTAAATTGGGTAATTTAACATTTAAGAGCATTGGCTCAAGTTATGAATTGATTTGTGAAAGTATCATTGGTATTTGAACATTGTAGAGCGTTGGCTCAAGTTGTGAATCGAATTGTGAAAGTATCATTGGTAATTGAGCATGGTAGAGCGTTGGCTCAAGTTGTAAATTGAGTTGTGAAGTAAATGTGAAAAAGAGAAGAGGATTATGATATTGTCTCCCTTGCCGGGATGTTGTTGCTTTTGATATTGTTCCTTTGCCGGGATTTTCATTGTGATTTTATTGTGATTCTATTTAATTCCTTGCCCTTATTGTTTGTGATTGTTTTTTGGGTGAGGAAGAGTGTTAAAGCACGAAGGGTGATGCTATGCATTGTTTTGGTTAGAGAGTGTTAAAGCACGAAGGGCGATGCCGTGCCCGATATTTTGTGAGAGAGTGTTAATGCACGAAGGGTGATGCCGTTCCGCACGATGTATAATTTCGTGCCTTTATATGAGTGATAATGCACGAAAGATCATTCCGTGCCATGATTATGTGAGGTAAAAGCACGAAGGGTGATGCCGTGCCGATTATATTGATTCTTATGGTCAGGACGAGAGTAAAAGCACGAAGGGTGATATCGTGCAATTGTCCTTGATTTTCCTAATTCTTGTTGATAATTGAGTTATGATGTTCTTTACGTTTATTTATTGGTTTTCTGTGGTTACTTGATTTTATTGTGATGTTATTGATTTCCTTACCCAAATTGCTTTGTGATTGTTTCTTGGGTGAGGAAGAGTGTAAAGCACGAAGGGTGATGCCGTGCATGATATTTGTGAGAGAGTGCAAAGCACGAAGGGTGATGTCGTGCATGATATTTTGTGAGAGAGTGTAAAGCATGAAGGCTGATGTCGTGCACTTGCCTTTGATTTCCTGATTCTTGCTAATAATTTAGTTATAGTATTCTTTACATTTATCTATTGGGTTTCCGTTGTTACTTGAAATTTCCCCGCAGCATGTTTCCCCTTCCTATCTTTAATTGTAAAGTTTTGCCTTTATTTTCCGCTGTACATGATTTAACTGCAACGGTTTATTTGGTAGTCTGGTCCTAGCCTCGTCACTACATCGCCGGGGTTAGGCCAGGCACTTACCAGCACATGGGGTCGGTTGTGCTGATACTACACTCTGCACTCTTTTGTGCAGATCCCGATACTGTAGTTTTCGCACCGCAGTGAGGTTGCTGCTTCCAGTTCACCAGGCGACCTGAGATAGTCTTGCAGGCATCCGCAGGCCTTGGCGTCTCCTTCTATCATTTCATTCTGTTTCTTTTATGTATTTCAGAGACATTGTTGTATTTATCTTTCGGACCTTTATTTGTAGTATTATTAGACAGTTGTGAAATTGTGACACCAGTCCTGGGTAGTCTATGTTTAAGGAATCGTATTGGAAATATTTTTATGGTTATAATTTGTTCTTCTGCTTATTTAATTCCGCTGACTTCATAATGTTGATTCATAATTGTTAAAGGATTAAAAATGAGAAAAAGGAAAATAGTTGAAATAATTGGCTTGCCTAGCTTTCACTAGTAGGCGCCATCACGACTCCCGAGGGTGGAAAATCCGGGTCGTGACAATCCCTTTGCTCTGACAGTCAGGTGGTGATATGAGAGATGCAAGGTTTATATAGGATCTTGAGATTTATAGGTAAAGGTTGGCAACATGTGCTTGAATATATGAATAAGATAACTTTTCGTATATTCCTCTTTCAACTTTTACAATGTGTTCTCTTTTGTTTCGGAAGGCAGATCCCCTCTTTGTTCCCCATCTCTTCAAATTTATAAGGGACATTCCCCAAAAATCCCTAAAAAGTACAGCATAAAGAATATTTAAAGGAATATTCTTCCTATCTATTTCTGAGTTTAAGTTACCGTTACTATCCTATCTCGGCTACCCGCTTCTAGTCATCCGCCTTCATTTGGACGGCCGTCGGTCGCTGTGTCGTGGTCGAACCCGTCCTATGTCTTGCTTATTCGTTACCGTGGTTACCAAATTTGGACCTATACAGGTAGTCTCTCCGCTTGTTGAGGTCGTAGCCCCACACGTTCTTGGTAAGCAGACATCATTCGTTTTTGTTGTGTGAGAATTTGGCTATTAAATTATGCCGGGTTGACTAAGATCGAGAGAACGACACAACCTGCGGAACCTTGATTGGTGTGATTATCAAGATGTGATGTCACTACCACACGCGTCATCATTGCGCGTCTTCCCGAGACAACGTCTGTGTTTTTTGTCTTTGTGGTTTTAGCGCCATTGACAGTCCTCTACTTCGATTCTCGTGCCACCAGCCCTATAAATAGGTGAGGGTTTCGTTTTTTTCATAAATTTTTTCCATTTCCTTGTGTGCACATTATTCTTCTTTGATCATCTTTCTCAGTTCTTAGCACCGTTTCAGCAATTCTGCTTCCCATATTTCTGTTTAGTCACTGTCTCTCCCTTCAGGTTTACTAGCACACCCTCTATTATCGAGATGGCCCGAACCTTTCGTACACATGATGAAGTTTTCGACGCCACTCCGTTGTCAGTGGCCCCTCCTTCCGGTGGTGAAGATATAGCGGCTGAGGAGGGTGATAGTTTCCATACCTTAGAAGAGATACTCCCCAGAAACCCTTTTTCCAGGAACGATTTCCATAAGGAACATTCTCCTTCTCTCGTTCCGGTAATCTCTAAAACTGGGCCATCTCAGATAGACGAACTCCGGTCTACATACCATATTCCTCCTCACGTCGAGATGGTTCCAGCTTGGGGGGGGGGGGGACATCGTAGAGGTCCACAGACCTGGATATTGTGCTTTTTATGTGTATCCTTTCGTGATTGGTCATACCCTCCCTCTTCTTCCACTGGCGGAGGAGTCTTGTGGGTTTTACGAAGTCTGTCCGGCACAGCTGTCTCCGTACTTGTATAAAATCCTTTTGATGCTGACGAAATATGCGGAGTTGGTTGGGTGTGAGGTTGACATCCACCACTTTTTAAATTTATTTTCCTCGAGATTTCATAGAGGTACCATGATACATCTGCGACATCGCGGGACCAGGGTGTTGGTGGTTGGAACGGATGACAGGGCGAGCCAGAAGTTTTGGCACAAGTATTTTTTCATCAAAACAGAGCAGTTGGTGTCGGACCCTGCTAAATTTCCTAAGCAGTGGAATCATAAACGTAGGTGTCGATGACGTACGCTTGTTATCTACTTTCGTTCTTTCTATTTTTTATTCACCTGTGATTTTTCTTTGCAGCTGAGAGGCATGCACCTTTTTCGCGTCGTAGGCATTTAGGATTGGGTAGCTCGCGTGCTACCTTACATGGTGGGGATTCGATATTGGGCCGCTTTTTTCAAACGCTTTAGACCGAAGGTGCCGTCTGGTAAGTGTTACTTTTGCTCCGACCTTCGGCTCTTTGCTATCATTTATTGATAATACCTCTTTGTGGTGACAGGCCGATGGATTTTCAAAAAAAAGGCTCTAGTCCCAGCATTTCGCCAGGACATTGCATCGGCGGGGATGCAATTAATATAGTTGAGTCCGTCCGCGGAGGTCGTACTCAAACTTTGCCAACAAGGGACTCTCCTCGGGATGTCATTGTACGAGATGAGATCTCTTCTTGTCCTACCTACCTCCTCGTGGATGTGTCTTCCAACGGAGATGAATCGCCGTTGAGAAAGAGGAGGAGGGTGGATCTTGGGAAGGTCGTCACCACGGGCGTTAAAAGAGGAAAATCGCTGCTTCGAGAGTGGCGTCTTTGCCTGGGTCAGGCACAGGGGCCATTTTTATGGTGGACGCCATTTTGGCGTGGAGGTCCCCAGGGCCGAAGAGTCATGTCAAGGCGGGGGACATGTACGATCTGCTGAAGGTGGCGCGCCGTCTGCTACCGGAGGGGATAAAGCGGTGCTTGCGGAGGACGATGGTTCGGGCTCGATATCGATCCTTAAGATGTGCAGGCCTTCTTGGAGAGAAATACCCGCATGGAAGTGAGGACGGAGGGTCCTAACCGACAAACAATCATTCCCGTGGATTACGATTTTTTGGCGAATTCCGAGTAGGCAGTATCGGCATTTGCCCCTTTATGCACTACTTTCGAGAACATGGCGCTTCAGGTGATGAGTGACGCGGAGCTATCGCGGAGTATTTCCGGCATGGCTTTGCGGGTAAGTGTTTTCTCTCTTTCTTTTGGATTTGTTTTGTATGCGTAATCTACTTAAGTCAACTTTTTTTCCTCTGCATGTCAGACTCTCATCATGGAGATTGAGCGCGATTGGAGGGATGAACAAAGGACGACCGTTTTTGGGATGGTGGCCTCTAAGTACAAAGAGTACCGCACCAAGCACCGTGCATTGGCCGATGTCTTCACTCAAGATAGCAATTTTCATCTGTTTTGCGGTGGGCTTAAGCAGAAAGAGGAAGAGTTGGCGCAGAAGGTTGAGGAGTTGAAAGAGCGGGACGACGAGCTGATGAAGGCCATTGGTCGATGTAGTGAGCTTGAGGAGGCCCTTATGGCCAAGGATGATGAGCTCGAAGTGAGCAAGGGGGTAATACCCGAGAATGCCGACCTTCAGGCGCGAGTGGCCGCCTTGACTGCCGAACTTGGGCGAAGAGAGGCGGAGGCTGTCGACTTAAGGGGTGAATTGAGCGTTAAAGCTGATGATTTGGCTCATGCTGAAAAGAGCAGGGTGACTGCTGTATCTGAAGTAGCGGCTCTAGAAGACGCCCTCCGTGTTTGTAGATCTGAGCGGGATAATAAGGTGGAGACGTCAGCGCTCAAGGTGGCGAGATTAGAAGAACGGATCCAATATCTGGAGGCGGAGTTGTCTGTGTGGAACGAACAGGTTGTTGCTTTGAAGGCAGAGGAAGTGTGACGATAGTCGCAACCCTCTACATCTCATACCTCAGCTGATCCCGTCGTGCCGCGGGAGTTGTTTGAGATGTGGGTCCATGTCGAGGCTCAACTTGATGAATACAAGTCCCTGCAAGCTAACGAGAAGGTTTCCGAGGCAGAACTTGAGGGTGTACGCGTTAAAGCACGTGCAGCTTGTGAGGCCTGCGGTTATGATCTCGGTATTCCTGGCAAGGACGATGTTGATGATGATGATGCGGATAGGGTCACCTCCGATTCTTGGTATAACGAGGAGTATGCCGCGGGAGATGACACAGTGTAGGGCTGTTGTATTCATTTTATTATGATTTTCTATTTTTGTGAGGGCGTCTTCGAGCCCTTTGTAAAAAACTTTTGTAATATAACAGTTGTAATGGAATGATTACCTTTTTGCTGTGTACCTCTGAATTGTTATTTTTGTTTGCTATGAGGTGATCTCTGGCTTTTTGGCCCCTTGTGTAATGCTTTGTCGTAGACGATTGTAGATATTAGTAACTTGGGCAAGGTCGTATAAAGTAATTTGGGCGACGTCAAATGTCAAGTAATCCGAGCGACATCGAATGTTGAGTAATTCAAGCGACGTCGAATATCGAGTGATTCGAGCGACGTCGAATGTTAAGTGATTCGAGCGAGGTCGAATGTTAAGTGATTTGAGCGAGGTCGAATGCTACATAATTCGAGCGAGGTCGAATGTTAAGTGACTCGAGCGAGGTCGAATGTTAAGTAATTCGAGCAAGGTCGAATGTTAAGTGATTTGAGAGAGGTCGAATGTTAAGTAATTCGAGCGAGGTCGAATGTTAAGTAATTCGAGCGACGTTGAATGTTAAGTGATGGAGAATAAAATATTGCTTTATTTCACTCATTGGAGAATATCACTGTGGAGAGTACAAAATGTTGCTTTATTTCATTCACTGGAGAATATCTTGGTGCAGAGTACAAAATGTTGCTTTATTTTATTCATTGGAGAATACTATACATGTCCATTTCATACATATATCGGAGAAGTTTTCATGTATCTAGTCCCTTAATCGTTCGTCCCTGAGAGACAATCGGCAGGCGGGGCGATGAATTATACTTTAAACTTCGAGACGTCGCCTGGTTAAAAACCTACCCGAGAAAACCCAATCGGGACAAAATCTGGGCGAAGGAAAAGAGTACGATTTTGGGGGGCGTCCTTTTTCAGAAGTTGAAGATTTGAGGTGAGTGACGTTCCAATTGTTTTGTAGTAGTTTTCCTTCCATTATTTCTAGTTGGAATGCTCCTTTGCTTGCTGCTGCAGTGATTTTGTATGGCCCGTCCCAATTGGTTCCTAATTTTCCTTCTTTCGGATCTTTGCTTGCCAGTGTTTTGGCTTTGAGAACATAGTCTCCGACTTTGAGTGGTCGTACTTTGACTTTTTTGTTGTAGTACCTTTCTGCCTGTTGTTTTTAGGCTACCATTCTTATGTAAGCCGTGTCTTTTCGTTCTTCTGCCTCGTCGAGGTCTTGTTTTCTGTTCTCGTCGTTGTTCTGTCCACTTTCATTGGAGTACCTTAGGCTGGGCTATCCGACCTCAATAGGTATCATGGCGTCAGTCCTATAGACTAGTGAATATGGCGCTTTGCATGTGCTTGTTTTTGGCGTAGTGCGGTAGGCCCATAGTACCTCTCGTAGAACCTCCGGCCATAACCCTTTAGCGTCCTCAAACTTTTTCTTTAAAATTTTCAGTATTGTCTTGTTGGAGGATTCGGCCTGATTGTTGCCTGCGGGATGGTATGGCGTGGAGAGTATTCTCTTGATGTGCCATTTATCGAAGAACTCGATGGTTTTTTTCCCGATGAATTGGGGCCCATTGTCACAGTTGATTTCTTTAGGGATGCCGAAATGGCATATGATATTCTTCCATATGAATGCGATGACTTCCTGTTCGCGTATTTGGGTGAACGTGCCTGCTTCCACCCATTTGGAAAAGTAGTCAGTTAAAACAAAAAGGAAATGTATCTTACCTCGCCCTGCTGGGAGGGGTCCGACGATGTCCATTCCCCATTTGATGAACGGTCATGGAGAAGTAACAGAGTGGAGGTGTTCACCCGCTTGATGTATCATAGGTGCATATTTTTAGCACTGTTCGCATCTTTTGACATAATCTGCGGCTTCCTTTTTCATGGGGGCCAATAGTATCCCGCCCGAATAAGGCATCTGACGAGGGCTCTATTGCTTGTATGGGCACCGCAATGACCTTCGTGTACTTCTTCGAGCACACGTCTTGTCTGATTCGGCCCTAGGCATTTAGCCAAGGGGCCTCCGAACGTTCTCTTATATAGGTCGTGATTTAAGATGATGTACCTGGCCGCTTGCAATCGAAGCTTTTTGGCTTCGTTTTTGTCTTGAGGGAGTACTCCCTCCTATAAATATGTTATGATGCGGTTGCACCAGTGCCAAGTCAAATTTATGAAATGTACCTCAAGTTGGTCTATTGACGAGTGGAGGAGGGTGACCACATTCTCATTGGTGATATTTCTGGTTACTGATGCCAGTTTGGCGAGGCCATCTGCTTTGGACTTTTGCGCCCGAGGTATCTGGTCGAGTCGACATTCATCGAATTCTAGCAGTTGTTTATGAATTTCTTCTTGATATTTCTGTAACCTCTTCTCCTTGATTTGGAAAGTCTCTGTAACTTCGTTGACAACGAGTTATGAGTCACATCTGAGGACGACTCGTCGTGCTCCATATTTGAGGGCTAGCTTTAATCCTGAAATTATGGCCTCATACTCGGCCTCATTGTTAGTCATTTTGGGGCATCGTATGGATTGGTGAATAACTTCGCCTGTTGGAACTTCAAGTACGAGTCCTAGTCCAGATCCCGATGCATTAGATGCGCCGTTGGTGTAAAAGACCTAGAGGTCGGTTTGACCAGGAGAGGTACTAAATGTTTCCTACTCGACCTCGGACAATATTTTGGCACTGAAGTCGGCGACAAAGTTGGAGAGTACCTGCGATTTTATCGATGTTTGTGGCCGATATGTTATATTGTGCTCGCTCAATTTTATGGCCCACTTGGCCAACCTTCCCGACAATTCGGGTTTATGCAAGATGCTCCGAAGGGGGAAAGTCGTCACTACTAATATGGGATGGCACTGAAAATATGGTCTAAGCTTTCATGAAGCTATGACCAGTGCAGAGCCAGCTTCTCGAGGTGGGGATACCTCATCTCGACATCGGCCAGGGTTTTGCTGATATAATAAATCGGAGATTGCGTACCTTTGTTTTTGCGGACCAATATTGCACGTACCGCGACTTCTGAAACAGCCAGGTAGACAAGGAGGCGCTCGCCATATTCTGCTTTAGCGAGTAGTGGGAGCGAGGACAAGTATGTCTTTAGCTCTCTCAAGGCCTCGATGCATTCTGAATTCCACCAGAGCCCGTTGTCTTTTTTCAGCATATTGAAAAACTTGTGGCATCTATCGGATGACCGTGAGATGAATCTCGACAGGGCGGCTATCCGGCCAGTCGGCTTTTGCACCTATTTTTTGCTGGTTAATACTTCAGGTATTCCTTCGATGGGCTTGATCTGGTCTGGGTTGACTTTGATACCTCTTTGTGATACCAAGAAACTAAGAAATTTGCCCGAGGTTACGCTGAAGGCGCCTTTTTTGGAATTTAGTTTCATACCGTACCGTCTTAGTATGTTTAAGGTCTCTGTAAGGTGGTAGATATGGCCTTATTTCCTTTTTGATTTGACCAACATGTCATCGATGTAAACTTCCATTGTTTTGCCGAGTTGGTCTTTAAACATCTTGGTGACCAACCTTTGGTACGTGGCCCTGCGTTCTTTAGCGCGAATGGCATAACCCTGTAACAGTACGTTCCCTGATGGGTGATGAAAGTAGTTTTCTCCTGGTCCTCCTCTTCCATAAGGATTTGGTTGTACCCCGAGTAGGCGTCCAAAAAGCTTAGCAGTTCGTTCCTTAATGTTGCATCGATGAGTTGGTCGATGTGAGGCAGGGGAAAGGAGTCTTTCGGGCATGCTTTGTTTAGATCTGTGAAATATACACACATCCGCCATTTCCCTTTTTTTCTTTTTTACCATGACCACATTGGCGACCCATTGGGGATACTTGACTCTCGGATAGAAGTTGGCGAGCAGCTTATCTACTTTGTAACGACCCGACCGGTCGTTTTGAGTTCTAGCGCTCCGTTCAGCAGCCTGAGGCCATGAGCAGCTTCATTTCAGGTATTATTGACTTGTGCGCGTGGTCGGATTTGAATTTCGGGAAGTCCAGAGTTGATTTGGAAAGAGAATTCTCATTTCGGAAGCTTGAAGTTGAAATAATGAACTAGGATTGGAATTTTGAGTAGACGACCTCGGAATCGAGATCTAAAGGTTCCAGCAGGTTCGTATGATGATTTCGGACTTGGGCGTATGCCCGGTTCGGGTTTTGGATAACCCGGGAGCGTTTTGGCGCCTATTGTGGAAGTTAGCATTTTGGAAGAAATTTCTTAAGTTTGGCTTGAGGTGCATTTCAGTGTTATCGATGTCCGTTTGGGATTTCGAGTTTGGGAATAGCTCCGTATGGTGATTCTGGAGTTGGGAGCGCGATCGAAAGTGAATTCGGAGGTCCGTAGGTCATTTTGGAGCCATTTGGCTAAAGATAGATATTTGAAGGTTTTTGAGATGTTTGACCGGAGGTGGACTTTTTGATATCGGGGTCGGAATCCAATTCCGAAAGTTGGAGTAGGTCCGTAATGTCAAATGTGACTTGTGTGCAAAATTTGAGGTCGATCAGACTTGATTTGATAGGTTTAAGCATCGAAAGTAGAAGTTGGAAGTTCTACAGTTCATAAAGCTCGAATCGGGGTGTAATTCATGATTTCGTGTTGTTTGATGTGATTCGAGGCCTCGAGCAAGTCCGTAATGTATTTTGGGACTGGTTGGTATGATTGGTTGGGGTCCCGGGGGCCTCGGGTGGATTCTGGGTGGTTAATGGATCGAAAAATGGGATTTTTGGAAGGTTGAGGACTGCTGGTTGCTGTCATGACCGCACCTGCGGAAAGGAGGCCGCAGGTGCGGCGCCGCAGAAGCGGCTAGGAAGGCGCAGGTGCGAATTTTTGGTCAAGGGCTGGAGGACCGCAGATGCAGTCAAGGTTCCACAGAAGCGGGACTGCATCTGCGGAGAAGTGGTCGCAGAAGCGGATTGGGTCGGCTCAGAGTGGACCGCAGATGCGGTCAAATTTCTGCAGAAGCGGTGATTGATCCGCACCTGCGGAATCGCAGAAGCGATCAAGGGACCGCAGGTGCGGAAATCGCTGGAGGCAGAAGGGATGTTTTAAATCGGGGTTTGAGTTCATTTCACCCATTTTTCATGGCTTGGGCGATTTTTGGGGGAGCTTCAAGAGAGGATTTTCGTCATCAACGACAAGGTAAGATATCCTCACCTATTATGAGTTAAATACATCAATTATGTGTGGATTTAAGCATGAATTGTTTAGAAAAACTTGGGGTTTTGAGGGAAAAACCTAGAAATTATATTCTTGGAATTTAACTACGATATTGAGTATGGAAACTAGTGAAAATTATATATTTGAGTTCCTAAGGTCATGGGTAATCCTTATCTTCGAAAAATTTCGGATTCCGAGCACGTGGACCCGAGGGCGTTTTGGGCAACTTTTCGATCGGAGTTAGGAATTGCTATAAATTAGATTGTAATGAATATTTGAACATATATTAATGGATTTGCGTAACCGTTGGCTAGTTTTGGAGCGTGGTGCATCAATTAGAGTCTTCGAAAGGGCGTGGAATGCCGGTTATGGATCTTCGGAGCGAGGTGAGTCTCCTTTCTAACCTTGTAAGAGGGAATTGTCTCCATAGGTGAAATAATTGATTATGTGCTCCTATTTGCGGGGGCTACGTACGCACGAGGCGACGAGAGTCCGTGCGTAGCTACTATTATGCTATTACCCGGGTAGTTAGGACCCCTAAGCATGTTATACTTGGATTGTTTATGAACCCATTGATAGCTTGAATTGCTTAAATCACATTGAATTAGTAAGTGAATTTCTAAAAGGATTAAACTTTATTTCTTAAAATTTATTAAAGGAGAATTGGTTTTATTTGGATAAATATTCCCGATAAGTTCTTATTTGACTGATTGAGCATGTATCTCTATGTGTACCTGCGTCGCATGCATAATTCGCAAGCAGGGTATTTGTTTATTTATGGAACGGGCCGAACGCCTCGGCAGATTAAATAGATGCATCTATAGGCGCGCCGTCGACCCTCGGCAAGTGTACAGTTTATTTCTGTTGGATCGGGTCGTCGCCTCGGTGTGATTTGCGCATGTTATATTGTTGCTTGAGAACTGAAAATGTGAAATTTGCCCTTCGTGGCTTGATATAAATTGATAAGATAATAAAGAGTAAACCTTGAAAATCCTTGATTATTTGTTGAAGGTGTTTATCTGTTTTTTGGCTTCGTGAATTAGAACTGCTATATAAATCCATGATTTCCTCACATTTTTAGTATATTGTCAATTGACCTCTAGTAAGTGTCGAAGTTTACCATCTCGTCTCTACTTCTTCGAGATTAGGCGGGATACTTATTGAGTAGACGTTGTTTACGTAATCATACTACACTTCTGTGCATTTTTGTTGCACAGGTATATTTATTTCTAGCAGCCCACTGGGCGTAGCAGCGCGCATGATTTGGGGCTAGGTGAGTTGCACTATTCGAAGCGGCCCGCAGCTAGTATAGAACTCTTCAGTACATTGTATTTATTTCCTGTCCTTTGTATTCCGGATGGATGTTGTATTTTATTTCCTTATCAGTAGATGCTCATGCACTTGTGACACCGGGTTCTGGGATGGTTTGAAGTGTTGTATTTACTGCTTATCATTTAAAATTTGATTTGAGACTATATTCTTTAATATTTTTAACTTGAAGGAAAATCATAGATTTCAGAAGTATTAAAACGAGAATTCGATTAAGTAACTTGGTTGGCTTGCCTGGCAGCAGTGTCCGGCGCCATCACGACCCTTAGTGGATTTTGGGTCGTGACATACTTCGCAGCTGACGGCCTCGTTGATTGCGGCATTGAAGTTTCTTCTTATTTGCCGTGGGTAGAGCGGGTCGGCATTCAACTTGTGCGTAGCGATGTCTTTCGGGATGCCCGGCATATCTAGTGGAGAAGGCAAACAAGTCGGCATTGTCAGCTAAGAATTTATGAAACTTACATGGTTCTGAGAGATTGTGCCCGATGTAAGCCTTTTTTATGTTGTCGCTGTTGTTTAGTTGGAAGGGATCGAGATCTTCTATCGTTGAATCAGCGGCTTCCACGATGTCGGGATCCTTGATAACGTCTGTCTGTGTGTCGTATTTGGTTCCCGACATAGCTAACTGCTATGGTTCCGCATTTTCTCCCTTTAGTTATTGGGTGTATGTGCAATCCTGGGCGATAAGATAGCATTCTTGAGCAGTGCGTTGTTTGCATCGGATTCTGAATATTCGCCATGGAATAGGGAACTTGATTACTTGATATAGGCTTGACGGGATGGCCCCCATGGCGTGTATCCATGGCTGTCCTATGATGGCGTTGTAAGCTGTATCTTGGTCCATGATATGAAACGTTGTTTCTAGGGTGAATCTCCCGGCTAGAACAGGTAGCATTATTTCTCCAGAACTTCACTCAACTGCATTATTAAAACCCGTTAGTGTTATGCAACACGGTACTATCTTGTCCTCGAGTCTCATCTGTATGAGGACTCGAGGATGGATAATACACGCGCCGATTCCTTCGTCTACCATTATTCTTTTCACATCAGTATCTGAAATACGTAAAGTAATAACAAGAGCATCGAAATGAGGGAAAGTCAAATCGTCAGTATCCGACTTATCGAAGATGATACTGTGTCTTCGAGGTCATCATACCGTTTGTGAGTGATCGACCGCTTGAGTTTGTTTGTAGTGGTGAATTTCATATGGTTGATCGCTGCCTCGTCACCTCCGCTGACGATCATTTGGATTGTACGAGAAGGGGAGGATGGCTTTGGATGTCCTTGGTGTTGTTCACGTCTGCAACCGAAGTTGGCTCGTCCACGGTCGCTTATTAGTTCTCTCAGGTGCCCTTGGTTCAGCATTCTTACTACCTCTTGTCGTAGAGCTATGCAGTCCTCAGTTTTGTGACCTCGCTCCTGATGAAATTCATATAGGACATTCGACTTTCTCGTGCTGGGGTAGGACTTCATCTTCTGTGGCCATTTCACTTTTGTGTCGAGCTTCTCTAGTGCGTACACTATTTCTGAAGGGGAAACGCAAAAATTGTGAGCGGATAAGAGTGGAGGCATACCTCTTTCGTTTTGCTGAGTCCTTGTGTGTGGACTGGGCAGTCCTTCTGCATGTCGGGGAGACGGTGGGATGACTGTTCTGACGTAGGGCTGATGTCTTTCCCGGTTGATACGGGGGCCTGATTGATCTCTTCGACCGTCGTTACGACGATCTCTCCGCGACTCTGTTTGAACTGATGTCAACCATTGGGTCGGACCATTAAGGTCGTCCTCGTCGGCTCTTACCTCGGGGCAATAGGCATTGTGAATTTCTTCCTAAGTGGTGGGAGGGTATTTCATGAGCCTGCTTAATAGTTTTCTGGTTTCCCTCGACTCGTTTCTGCTCAAACCGTTCTGGAAGGCCGCTACAACCATCCCTTCTAATACGCTCACTCTCACCCTGTTAAACCGGGCGAGGAAGTCCCTGAGTCCCTCACCAGGCGATTGCCTAACGCCGAATATGTTATTCACCCTGGCTTCTGCCTTTTTAGCCCCTGCATGGGCGGTGATAAACTTATCGGCCATTTCCTCAAATGTTGTGATTGACCGCGCCGGCAGTTGTGAATACCAGGTTAGGGCTCCCCCGTTAAGGTTTCACCAAACATTTTAATTAACACTGATAGTTCTTGCTCCTTCGAAAGATCGTTGCCCTTCACCGTTGTGATGTAATGGACGATATGATCTTCGGGGTCTGTAGTGCCATCGTATATCTTTAGGTAAGGTGGCATCTTGAAGGTTTTGGGAATGGCATGTGGAGCCATTTCCTCGTTGTATGGTTGTTCGATGAATCGACCAACATCTCGTTTTGGCAGTAACTTTTGGGGTGCCTGGTATCTTATCAACCCTTTCTTGATGCTCCTCATCTGGTCACGGAGCGGCTTGTTTTTGTTTTCCATTCCCTCCATGTTCTTTAGGACGCCTGCAAGTGCATCGTTACCTGCATCAACAGTAGTGTTAGTGTCACCTACTTGAGGGGCGGGCTGCTCGCTAGGGATTGTTACGGTACCCCCTTGCGCGGTGTTTCTGTTCTCCCTTTGAACGGTTCTATCAAGTATGTTGTTTAGAGTGCTTGTCAGCCACTCTTCCAGTAATTTTTTCATTGCTGGTGGTGCTTTTTCAACTGCGGACGTGGAGGCTCCCCTCTCGCGAGAAACTGTTACGCTTCCGTTAGGGGGAGGTGAAGCACTCCGCCTAGGCGTGGGGTTTGGTATTGCATTCTCGTTGCCTCCTCTACCATCTTCGATAATGGTGTTCAGAAGGTTGGTAGTGACGCTTGCTATTGCTTTCAGTCTTGCATCTCCTTTTCCTGCCATTGTTAGTATGTGCAAATGAAGGAGAGATGGTTTTCTTCCTCTTCTCTTTTTGACCTAGAAAGAACTATAGTTTCAACTTAAAAAACTCCCCACAGACGACGCCAAATTGTTTGCGCAAATAATATGCTAAACCGATTAATGTTAAGTCAGAAGAGTGAATCTTAGTTGAACTTAATAAATTCTAGATCTAGTGAGATGGCGTTTTGCGTGATGCGAGGGGCTAAAGAGTATTGAGTAGTAGACTTAACTTCCTATGAATGATGATAGTATAAATGCGCAATAAATATATGCAATGACAGAGATTATAATGAGAAAGAACTTTCACCTAATGATTGTGTGATTAAGATATCCCTTTGCTCTGACAGTCACGTGGTGATATGAGAGATCCAAGGTGTATATGGGATCTTGAGATTTATAGGTAAAGGTTGGACAACATGTGCTTGAATATATGAATAAGATAACTTTCACTACAAAAAAACTAGAATTAGCTACGAACGTCGTTTGCTAATCTGTCGCTAAAACGCTCGTAGCTAGCAGCATTTCTTGATAATCTGTCGCTAAATGAGATTAGCGACGGATTTTTCTGTTTAGCTACATAATTTTTCCGTCTCTAAAACCTAATTTTTTAGTAGTGTTTTCGGATATTCCTCTTTCAACTTTTACAATGTGTTCTCTTTTGTTTTGAAAGACATATCTCCTCTTTGTTCCCCATCTCTTCCTATTTATAAGGGACATTCCCCAAAAACCCCTAAAAAGTACAACATAAAGAATATCCAAAGGAATATTCTTCCTGTCTATTTCTGAGTTTAAGTAGGCGTTACTATCCTATCTCGGCTACCCGCTTCTAGTCGTCGGCCTTCATTTGGAAAATCGTCAGTCGCTGTGTCGTGGTCGACCTCGTCCTATGTCTTGCTTATCCGTTACCATGGTTATCAAATTTGGACCTATATAGTTGTGACATTTGAGCAGCTACCCCTCACTTATTTTGGAATTCCTTCTATAAAAAAATATTCTTCGGGTTTTCTATCTCTATCCATGCATGTTTATACAGCGACTGATATAATAATCACAGTTTTGTACCACATTTCATACATTTAAAATAGTTCAAGTCTACTCTGAAGTAACAAAAGGTTAATCCAATTATACAAGAGATTTCGTTCTATAGTTATCGCAATCGTTATCAAATTGTTTACTTCATATATTTCATATTTTGTAACACTCGAATTATTTATTTAAATAACCTCTGTCACATTCTAAAAAAAAGTATAAAATCTAGGGGCCTTTTAATTCTAGGGGGGCCTAAATCAAATGCTTTAGTGGCTTCCCCACTGGTTAATTACCTGATTGATCATCAAAAACTGGCTGGCCATGACAAGGGTGATAGCCAGAAGACCAAGAAGTACGGGAAAAAGGAAATATTTTTGCAACTTGGGGTCGGCCATTAGGGGATTCTGGTCCATGGAATGGCCAGAGACGCAACTCATGAATGGGTTAGAACTCCCAAATGTAGCTAAGTTCATTTACATTATGCTAGTTGCTAAAGGGAACTAGATCAAAGGTAAAGGAGTGACCTTTCCTCCTTTAGAAAGAACTACTGTCCTCAACTCCTCATTACCAAGAATAACAAATACAGTACATTATTTTTCTTCTTCATCTTTTTTAGCTTAAAGAAGGACATATGGATATCCCTTAGCAAAATAAAACTTGTCCATAAAATAAAAGCCTACTAATGTTATCCGGATATTAAATAATTTGAGGAAAATATGCTCTTAAAAATTAATCAATTTGACCTTTAAAATCAACTTATAGCACCTTAGGATATAAAAGCGGAAGTATTCACGAGGATTTAAAATTACCTCCTATTTATCACATTGCAGCCAAGGATTCAAAATATATTTCCCTGCTAGATAGTTATAAGGCTGCCAAGGATTTTTCACATTTAACAAATGATTTTCTTCGATTGTTGTATTTAATTGTTATACCCCAGTTTAAACCAGTTAAAATAAGGTATACATATAGGCAATTTCGGATTTGATTAAAGTTAAGGAGTCACCACCTAATTAATTAGGTGAATTAGGACACCTAAAATCGAGTAAGGTAGTGTTTAAAGTACAACTTCGTTTAAGGCCTACTAACCTAAAGATTGTAGGCAAGGGTTCAATTAATCAAAAGGGAAGGTTTCAAAGGCGCCCTTTAAGATCCATATTAAATGGTTAACCGATCAGACTCATATTTTATTAACTAAGGCTATATATCAACTGTATATACATAATACATTGTTAATTAAATTAATTAACTTGTTCAAAAAATAATTCACTCCTTTAACTCGAAGCCTTTACATTCAGAACAAATGCGGTTAAAGTTGGTTAAATCGTCTTCATGACCTTTTGAAAAAGTGAGCTGCAAACCAGATAAGTCATGGGGGGCTTGAGACTTTTGAAATACTACATAGGATTGGCCCGTGCAAGCCCAGGACCAACAACGACAGATAGTTAAAAATTAAGCTAAAACCAAAATATGTGTAAGAAAACTTAAATTCAGAAGCAGCAATACAAAGTTCAATAGTTGACATAGTTGACTGAAGCTCTCATACAACTGCAATTAATGTAGCTGCCTTCAACCTCCTACAAAAGGAAAGCTGCATTCAAAGTGCCCTGAAAAGTTTCTACAGGAGGAGTCAAATCAAATATAACAAAACTTTGTTGCTTCATCAGCAAGAACTGTGACATTAACGGAAGCACAGAGTTCGCATTTCTCTTCTTTCTTAACAAAGATATAAATTTAATTGGGCTGAAATCTTTAGCAGTTGGCTATGAGTTGTTGGTTTATCTATTAAATCAGAAAAACTGTCGCAGTAAAAGTAACTTAGTTGCAACAATTCGATGAAAGTCAGAGCAACTTAAGATGACAACATCGGACACCAAAACTAAAAATCAAGAATAATCTTGAAAGAAACCAAAAACTAGATGGAGTAAAATTAATGAAAGAATATAAGTTTCTATTAGACATGCAAAGAAGGTTAAGCGTCTGACCTGAGTGATGGATCTTTAACTTGCCACTATTGACATAGATGTTGTGAGCCCTAAGAGAAGAGCAGTGATATTTTGTCCTTGACTACCAGGTAATCAGGTTGTTATACAACTGGCCCTTTTTTTCAAATATCAGTGCATGGACACTTTAGCCTATGTAAATCTCAAATGCACCGATTTTACTTGGTTGCGGCAGAGTTTCAGCCTTCCTTCCACCGAGTATAAAAAACCTTAGAGCTCACAAGCTTGTTTAGCAAGCAATGCAAAGGCTGTCGAAAGTGGACTATGATTTATGATAGTTAAGTTGCCTCATGGCCCTTAAAAGTATATTGTGTAGAGTGTGTAGCAGCATCTCACACCTGAGTAGGTATATTAAATAAAGACAGCTTAATGTAACTGCAATCTGAAGGTAAAGCATTTAGTGGAAGTATTAAAATCCTACTTCTTCACAGGATTTCAGGAAAAAAAAATGGCACAGAGAACCACGGCGGAGAGTGTAAAACAACTGGAGCAACAAACTTGTGCCTAGTCCAATTCCTCTGGCTACTCTGCTAATAAAAGCAACCTTTAAATGTGTCATATATTCTATCACTGTTATACGCTTCAATGAAACTGGATAGCATTTACCTAATTGCAAGATACAAAAGAAAATAATGCCGTTAGCCATGAAAATTTGATTAGCAACTAAGCAACTTTTTTTGGCAGAGATGAATAAATTCACAAAGAGTAGAATTGAAGCAACAAATTAAACACAGTAGTGAAAGATCTAACTTCTAATAAACTGAAAAACCCTCCTCCTTTGTCCGGGCTTGGGACCGGCTGTGTCACAATATAACCTGAACACAGGCGGAGTTAAAAATGGGAATTTTCTTGAGATAAGGATCAGCTAGGTTATCTTTGTCGCACCCCCTTTTTCTCGCGAAATCGGTTTTATGACATTTGGTTGGGACAACTCTTTCCTTTTGGGAAAGGGGTTTTGCAATTTTCGAAGAGTCGCCACCTAACGATTATAAGGTGCCTTAGGGCACCTATGGGGTTCAACTACAACTATGTTTGATAACCAGAGATAGGGTAAGGGCTTGAAATTATTCCAAGGGGAAGGTGTTAGGCACCCCTCAGGATCCACTAATGTGGTTCCCGGCCAGATAGTTTTGTGAATTTGTGCAATTAACAAGTAAACAAACAAGGCTCAAATAATAGGGGATTTTAAATACACAAGTGTTTGAAAACGATTAAATAAAGCAAGGTTTTGAAAAGAGTTATAATCTAAGCATGCTGATGAATGTAAAGGGGTCCTAGATTTGTTTGTAATATGGATCACATCGATGCAATACCCGGTAATCACTCCTCAAAAGAGGGGCTACACGTGATATTAGCGCACCGGTCATCATATCCATATCTACCCTTCCCACCCCGTAAAGGTATTAAAGCGCGGATTGGTCTCGACCTCTATTGCGTGCTATTACCCGTCCCATTCCTATCAGACCGGGAGGAATTTTAGGACTACTATTCCTATAAGAGGGAGGATTTTAGGCTGACTCTTAGGTTTAAAGGTAAAAAGGCTAAGGCGACATACAAAAACACGTAGGACTGTATTTAAAGGGGAAACATGTAAGCAATTAGAAGGCTCATATAAACCTCCGCAAATAATGCATATAAATAGCACGATTCAAACATACTTAAAGTCTGGATTTTTTTTAAGTCCTAAAGCAGGGGATTTAAGTCAGAACCGGATTCATTATACAGCTCAGATAAGAAGTCTGAATCAGGCCTGCCTGTTGGTTGTAGCAAACGAAGGCAGTTCCAGTTTTGTTCAAGTAGCTATCAAAGGCTTGCCTAGGCGTAATAATAATATCCTACGAGCATGATATCTATATTGATTAGGAATGCAGTAGAGCAGTGATTAATTTTAAGCAGACAACATGAGATCCTATAGACATGCTTTCTAACGGTATTAAGTCGAAGCAGTGATTGAGAAACTTATTAAAGAAGCGGCAGATTAATTAACTGTTCCAATTCAGAATAACGACATGAACTAGACGGTTTCTCGAGCTAAACTATTTTTAAATTCTATATGGGCATGATTTCTGTTATAGCTATTTACGTCCTATAGGCATGGTATCTAAGTGTGTGAAGGCTGACTTTGACCCTATAGACATGTTATCTTTTATTAAAGCCATTTATATCCTATAGACATGATTTCTAGTTGTGTGAAAGTGAAGCATGCAGAATTTATTTTAAACAAGCACTGATCCTATAGGCATGATTTCTAGTTATGAAAGTGAAGCATGCAGCATATATTTTAAACAAGCGCTGATTCTATAGGCATGTTATCTAACAGACCATACTTGAAGCAAATAGACCCTATAGGCATGTTATCTACCCAATCTATCCACAAGGTACAACTACCCACCCTTTTCACTAATCTTCCCGATATTGTTTACAAATTATTACAGTCCCAATGATTTAATTACAAAAGAAGTGCATTACAACCAAAAGAAGCCTGATCTTGACTTCCTTTCTGAGTTATATAATTAATCACTTCAATGCCAATGTTTCAAAGCCTTACTCATACCTGAGTGTATCAAAGTTCCCTAAGGATCTCAGGGGATCCCGGGCAGTTCTCACACCCAGGTTTACATAACCAAATAGAATGAGTGCAGTGTGGAAGGGCCAGCCTTTATGTGTCCAAGATCAGAGGGAACTCAAGGGTCCCAAGGCAAGGCTCACACAAGAGAGGCAGAACCTAGGTACTAAGAATATAGTGGAAGTGCAGTGTCACAACCCAAAATCCACTAAGGGTCGTGATGACGCCGGACACCGCTGTCAGGCAAGCCAACCAAAATTACTTAATTAAATTCTCGTTTTAAATATTTCCAAAATCACTTCTTTATTACATTTAAACAACACAATCTAGATTTCACTGAATAAGCGAGGGAACATTTAACAACTCTTAAAATTCTAAATAAACCCATAGACATCCCCAGAACCCGGTGTCACAAGTGCATGAGCTATTTCTAAGAAACAATACAATACAACATCCGTCCGGAATACAAATTGGACAGAAAGTAAATACAGTTCACAGAAAGAGACTATACTAGCTGCGGGTCGCCTCGAGAAAATGCAGCTTACCTAGTCCCCGTATCATCCATGCTTCTACGCCCAATAGGCCACTAGAAGTACATGTGCCTGTGCAACAAAAATGCAAAGCAAGTGTAGCATGAGTACGAAAACAACGTGTACTCAGTAAGTATCCCGTCTAATCTCGAAGAAGTAGAGACGAGAGGTCGACTTCGACACTTACTAGTGGTACAATAATGTGCTATAAATAATACATTAAATCGTGAATTTTTATAAACAAGATTGTAATTCAATGGAATGAAGCAAGTAAACAATTCTTTCTTTTATAGGAAATTTCCAATTTTCTTTAAGTCCTGTATACAAATATTCTCAAGCCAGGAAGAGGCAATAAAAACTTTAATAAGTTCAAGGCAAGCAATACAAGCATGCGCGACTCATGCCGAGGTCGTACGGCCCGATCCAACATAAATGTAAAATATGCATTGCCGAGGGTCGAACTGCACGAACCATGGATGCATCTATTACCCCGCTCGCGAACCATACATGCGACGCGGTCAAATTTAAATAAACAATCATCCTGCTCGCGAACCTTACATGTGACGCAGGTACACATAGAAATACATGCTCAAATAGCAAATTAAGAATTTATCGGGGAACATTTATCCAAATAAAAGTCAATTCTCTTTTAAGGATTTAAAAAAATAACGTTTAATCTTTTTTTAAATTCATTTACCAATTCGATATGATTTAAGCAATTCAAACGGTCAATAACATTACACATACTCCAAGTACAGCATGCTTTTGAGTCCTAGACTACCCGGACAATAACATAATAGTAGCTAAGCACGGACTCTCGTCACCTCGTGCGTACGTAGCCCCCACAAATAAGAGCACATAACCAATTAATTTACCTATGGGGACAATTCCCTCTTACAAGGTTAGAAAGGAGACTCACCTCGCTCCGAAGATCCATAACCGGCATTCCACGTCCTTCCGAAGACAAATTGATGCACAACGCTCCAAAACTAGCCAATAATTATGCAAATCCATTAATATACGCTCAATTACTCATTATGATCCAATTTATAACAATTCCTAACCCCGATCGAAAAGTTGACAAAAATGTCCTCGGGCCCACGTGCCCGGATTCCGAAAATTTTCGAAGATAAGGTTTACCCATGAACTCACGAACTCAAATATATGATTTTCCCTTAATTTCATACCCAAAATCGTGGTCAAATTCCAGGAATATCAATTTTCTAGGTTTTCCCTCAAACCCCAAGTTTCTACCCATTTATATGCTAAAATCCATACATAATCGATATATTTAACTCAAGATAGGTGGGGATAGCTTACCTTAACGTTGATGAAGAAAATCCCCTCTTGAAACCCTCCAAGAATCGCCCAAGCCAAGAAAATATGAGAAAATGGCCAAATCCCGATTTTTAAAAGAACCATTCTGCCTCCAGCACTTCCGCACCTGCGGTCCGTTGACCGCTTCTGCGGTTCCGCAGGTGCGAGCCAAACTACCACTTCTACGGTTCCCTCCAGGCTCCCCTTTTTCCGCTTCTGCGCCCTCTCTACCACAGATGCGGTCCCGCATCTGCGGCAAAACGACCGCATCTGTGGTCCCAGCTATCTTCACGACTAACCGCTTCTGCGGTTCAATTCCTCGCGTCTACGGGGCCGCTTCTGCGGTGAACCCTCCGCAAAAGCGGTTATACCAGCAACCTGACCCCTTCAGTTATCTCCAAAATTCCAATTTCGATCCGTTAACCACCTGGAATCTATCCGAGGCTCTCGGGAGCCCAATCAGTCCCGAAACACATTACGGACTTGCTCGAGGACTCAAATCATATCAAACAACGCTAAAACCACGAATCGACCTCCAATCCAAGCTTTATGAACTTTAGAATTTCAAACTTCTGCTTTCGATGTTTAAACCTATCAAATCACGTCCGATTGACTTCAAATTTTGCACACAAGTCATATACGACATTATGGAACCACTTCAACTTTCGGAATCAGATTCCGACCTCGATATCAAAAAGTCCACTTCCGGTCAAACTTCTCAAAAACCTTCAAATTTCTATCTTTAGCCAAATGACTCCAAACTGACCCTCGGACCTCCAAATTCACTTCCGATCGCGCTCCCAACTCCAGAATCACAATACGGAGCTAGTCCCTGACTCGGAATCCCAGACGAACATCGATAACACTGAAATGCTCTTCAACCCAACGTATGAAATTTCTTCCAAAATGCTAACTTCCACAATATGCGCCAAAACGTTCCCGGGTCATCCAAAACCCGACCCGAACATACGCCCAAGTCTGAAATCATCATACGAACCTACCGGAACCTTCGAATCCTGATTCTGAGGTCATTTACTCTAAAATCCAATCTTAGCCAATTCTTTCAACTTTAAGCTTCTGAAATGAGAATTTTCTTTCCAAATCAACTTCGAACTTCCCAAAGTTCAATTCTGACCACACGTGCAAGTCATAATACTTGAAATGAAGTTGTTCATGGCCTCAAATCGCTGAACGGCGCGCTAGAGCTCAAAACAACTGGTCGGGTCGTTACATTCTCTCCCACTTAAACATACATTCGTCCTCGAACGTGCTAAGAACTGTGCTGGGGTTGTCTGAAATCACTGTTTAACACCTCGAGCACCTACCCGTGCTACTACGACTCAGCTGGGCACCCTAGCCCGATCGATTTGAAGATATCCATTTTCACTTAAGCAAATAAGCCTTAGAACCCAATTCTAACATCTGGGATTCTCTGCCAGGCCTGTTCCAATATACGCTCACCGTATCAATAACTACACGCAACACCAAAACATGACTGCATACCTTAGTTGAATTCACAATTTGCACCACTTTACTCACAGAGCCACAATAACATTCTCTGATCAAATTAATCGAAATTCTACGAATCTGATGCTCTCATTGCACCTGATGACCTACATAGGTCTTGCTCTAATTCTTACAATACCGCCATGACGGAAGATGTGTAGAAATTCATAACCGACTGCCGAATCAACAAATCATTAGGTCTATACTCTTGACAAGAACCATCACCTCATTCTGAACCAAATAATGGTCTTAGCTCCTTAATATACTTCATATAGTCATATTGCACTAATCCTAAATCCAATGATCTCGTCTCACCCAGTACGAGCTGCTCAGGCAATAAGCCACCCTGTACATAATCAAAAGTCTCATGTGATGCCACAATGTGCCAATAGGCTACCAATTCGAACGCGATACAATGAAAACGAACTCTGAAAAGGAAATCCAATTACCCCGCTCGCGAATCATTCATGCGACGCGGTCAACATAATTGAACTGACACCCCGCTCGCGAATCATACATGCGACGCAGGCACACAGCTAATATGAGTCTTCCTTAGAAAAATAGGAAATGAAACACATAGAAACATATATAGGGCACTGCACTCAACATCATACTGTTGTGGTGCGCAACCTTCTCCAAACAACATACCCATGGTGGCGTGCCACCCGATCCACACATAAAATTTGCATAATGAGGTACACACAGAGCTAGATTGCTCATTACCACAAGATACTGAATATCGGTCGTATGCGCGCTAAGCGCATAATTCCATCCCTGGGGAGACATATAGTGCCATAAGCTACAAACTCAAGCACAACTGAGGTGCGATATACAATCTGAATCTCAAGAGCCATTTTGCTCATATAACATCATTTCTACGCGGAACCTCAACACATAAGCAATTTCCCAAGCCGTCTCACAACTCACACGGCGCAATGTATCATTACATGAAATATCTGACAACGAAATAACACCCTGACTACTCCTCCATAAGGAGCGCATTACTGAAATGAACACGTTTGGCCTGATATAGAGCCCATATTCACATTTGAATCCATCCACAGACCTCCAGCTGATTCTGATCGCACTGACTAGGCTAATAACCTTTCAAAGGTCCATAATAACTCTCCTTTCTTTCATAACGCATAAGAACAACCATCATAACCGGAGTAATCCTCCACAGCCCACAACTTAATAAATCAAGTGCCCTCCGGGCATCAATTCCCAAATCAACGATATAACCACAATCTTCCTACCTGGTTTAACTCTCCAACCAATCAAGTGACTACATGCCACACTTATACAACATTCCCGTGGGGCACGCTCCCACAACCATCCGTAATAGATAATAGGTCTGCACATCCAACCCACCAGCCGCACTAACGCTAAAAGCGATCAAGAATCCTTAACCAGGATGCAAAGTAAAAAAATCGATCTCAGGTGACGCTGAAGGCAATACCAACTTACTTTAAACCTCGAAACTACTTTCCTACTCATCCGAGCTCGTGACATCCTTGTTAACACTGAACTACAACGTTGATCCTTACTTCAAATTCCATACCACTTACTGCACCCAACACACCAATATACGATAGAACACGATTTTCATCATAACTCCGGAACCACTAATAGATTAACACTTCATCATATAAAAACTTTTCACTTAACTCACTTCAGGAGGACCATAGCAACACACAGGTGAATTCTTATAACCGTAGAATGTGCAAATCTCTAAGTAGTGGTCTAAGCCACCATAGCCCTTCCAGGATCCGCCTACACATAGCAGGCCATAACACTAGAATCCTTCTGAATAAAATCAATTACAGTGGCCGACAAGCCTCACACGTACCGTCACAATTCACTTGCCTAACTTGATCACGCTGAAGGAACTGATCACTACCACCAATATGCCAATTCAACTATGGTTACCCAATCTATCTCCTTCCAATTTATCCTTGATTGCTTTAGAAATAATAATAACTCCATTCAACACATAACACACTCCATCCGCACTCCTCTTGAGTGACCTTGAATCACGAGACCAGGCTATCTCAAATCCCACGAACCATTTCACACCTCCCAAATGCTACACTTCAAGTCAAAACATCATAGAACATTCTGGGCATTTTCTCATAAGCTACTATAAAGCTTGATTCTTAACCGTACCTATAGGCTCGAAATCATTAGGCACCACACTTTACCCCTTTGAATCCACTAGGACTGTTGTTGAGAGCCACCCGCTCTGACTTGGCCCCGAATATAATCGACTCCATGAATCTTCTAGCACATGAATACTCTCTCGACGAAGCACCCGGCAGAACCACTTCCTTTGAAGCCCGCATCTATACAAGGCATAAATCCTGAATCCTTTCCCAAGTCTGAACATGAGCCAACAAGGCCAACCATGTCACACCTTTAACAATTCCTTCGCTCAAATTGCCACGTATGTTCCTTTCCCGTAGCTGAAATAACCCATCCATATGCTAATAATCAGAAACCTCGCAAGTAGTTAACTATGCAACCCAATCATAGGCGGCGGGACTCTCCCACTTAGCTTGAAGCCACTTATTACATAACTCTAGAATTCACCAGGATTCTTTATCTCTTATTGACATAACCTTGCGCAATCGACCGCCAAAATTCTCGGAATCTTTCCTTAAAGCCCCTTTTTATACTCTGAATCATCAACCACATTCGCATGACTGATCTCTTTGCTGCACAAGTCCATTCACTACTCGTGGACACCAATTAAATGTGCGACAACATCTTTCCAATTCAAAGTTAGGTAGTATCCTCCCTCATTCCAAGCAGCTACTTTCCGTTATATCCAACCTCTTGCCGCATAATAGTCCGCACTTCAAATTAATCTGTAGGCCCTAATCACCAATCACTAAAATTCCTAGTTCACTCCTTAAGGTGTGTAATCATCTTACCACCAGACCCATATGCAACTCTGCCACTCTCCCACTTTGGCGAAACTCACCCTTTTAGTCGGCTACTCGACCTTTGCTTCTTATACCTGGCCTTCTAGAAATTTTAACCACCGCTTGACACTTCCCACATGTCCTTCCTCATCCTATGTTGCTCAGTTGTTGCCTTAATAAGATCTATCTTCGTAGCACTTGAACCCACAAATCGCTACTAACTTTAAACCTTTCCGGAGATCATCTTTCTCGAGCCGTCAACATTAGAAACACCGATTCAATCCTGAACCACCGCACCCCGTGATCTCTAACCGTCGCTTCTTCAATACTATCTCGTAATATCCTGCTCCAAAGGCGAATTGTAGAAGGTCATAACGCTGGCGAACTTAGTACATTCAATAGGGACAACGACACCTCATCATAGAAGAAAAATCCACCACGCTCGCAAATACCAAGTCTCGTTACTCCATCAACCCAAATCTGCACATTCTTAGTCTGATTGCCTTTCCTCCGCCGGAAGTAAGATACTGAATCTCTGAATCATGCACTGAGTAAACCTCCCTTCAAGTCATTTACTGCCCCAACACGTAGGCAAACATCCTACCATCATATCAATACTGGGGAACAATCGTTCATAAGCATCAAGGCAACTTGTGCCTAGCATCAGAGCTCTCAGAAGTACCGCTACTGAGCTGAAATGACAGAATATCCTTCCACAAGGTGACGATAATAGCTCAAATAACCCCGTAGGGAGAAACACCCTGCACCACATTCGTAGTACCATTACAATCCTTCAATTCTCGATTTATAACCAGCGGTTCGCGTCGCGTAAGATTGAGTAGAAAGGAAACAAGGGCATAAGCCTCAAGGAATCAAATCGCACGATGAGGAATCAAGAAGGGATGTACTCCTAACAGCCCTGTAGCCTCCCGAAGATAAGTACAGACGTCTAAGTACCGATCCGCGAGACTCTACTAGACTTGCTCATGACTCGTAAGACCTACGGGAACCTAGTGCTCTGATACCATGTTGTCACGACCCAAAATCCACTAAGGGTCGTGATGGCCGGACACCGCTGTCAGGCAAGCAAACCAAAATTACTTAATTAAATTCTCGTTTTAAATATTTCCAAAATCACTTCTTTATTACATTTAAACAACACAATGTAGATTTCACTGAATAAGCGAGGGAACATTTAACAACTCTTAAAATTCTAAATAAACCCATAGACATCCCCAGAACCCGGTGTCACAAGTGCATGAGCTATTTCTAAGAAACAATACAATACAACATCCGTCCGGAATACAAATTGGACAGAAAGTAAATACAATTCACAGAAAGAGACTATACTAGCTGCGGGTCACCTCGAGAAAATGCAGCTCACCTAGTTCCCGTATCATCCATGCTTCTACGCCCAATAGGCCACTAGAAGTACATGTGCCTGTGCAACAAAAATGCAAAGCAAGTGTAGCATGAGTACGAAAACAACGTGTACTCAGTAAGTATCCCGTCTAATCTCGAAGAAGTAGAGACGAGAGGTCGACTTCGACACTTACTAGTGGTACAATAATGTGCTATCAATAATACATTACATCGTGAATTTTTATAAACATGATTGTAATTCAATGGAACGAAGCAAGTAAACAATTCTTTCTTTTATAGGAAATTTCCAATTTTCTTTAAGTCCTGTATACAAATATTCTCAAGCCAGGAAGAGGCAATAACAACTTTAATAAGTTCAAGGCAAGCAATACAAGCATGCGCAACTCATGCCGAGGTCGTACAGCCCGATCCAACATAAATGTAAAATATGCATTGCCGAGGGTCGAACAGCACGAACCATGGATGCATTTATTACCCCGCTCGCTAACCATACATGCGACGCGGTCAAATTTAAATAAACAATCATCCTGGTCGCGAACCTTACATGCGACGCAGGTACACATAGAAATACATGCTCAAACAGCAAATTAAGAATTTATCGGGGAACATTTATCCAAATAAAAGTCAATTCTCTTTTAACGATTTAAGAAAATGACGTTTAATCTTTTTTTAAATTCATTTACCAATTCGATAGGATTTAAGCAATTCAAACGTTCAATAACATTACACATACTCCAAGTACAGCATGCTTTTGAGTCCTAGACTACCCGGACAATAACATAATAGTAGCTACGCACGGACTCTCGTCACCTCGTGCGTACGTAGCCCCCACAAATTGGAGCACATAACCAATTAATTCACCTATGGGGACAATTCCCTCTTACAAGGTCAGAAAGGAGACTCACCTCGCTCCGAAGATCCATAACCGGCATTCCACGTCCTTCCGAAGACTCAAATTGATGCACAACGCTCCGAAACTAGCCAATAATTATGCAAATCCATTAATATACGCTCAATTACTCATTATGATCCAATTTATAACAATTTCTAACCCCGATAAAAAATTTGACAAAAACGCCCTCGAGTCCACGTGCCCAGATTCCGAAAATTCTCGAAGATAAGGTTTACCCATGAACTCACGAACTCAAATATATGATTTTCTCTTAATTCCATACCCAAAATCGTGGTCAAATTCCAAGAGTATAAATTTTCTAGGTTCTCAAACCCCAAGTTTCTACCCATTTACATGCTAAAATCCATACATAATCGATATATTTAACTCAAGATAGGTGGGGATAGCTTACCTTAACGTTGATGAAGAAAATCCCCTCTTGAAACCCTCCAAGAATCGCCCAAGCCAAGAAAATAAGAGAGAAAATGGCCAAATCCCGATTTTTAAAAGAACCATTCTGCCTCCACCACTTCCGCACCTGCGGTCCCTTGATCGCTTCTGCGGTTCCGCAGGTGCGAGCCAAACTACCGCTTCTGCGGTTCCCTCCAGGCTCCCTTTTTTCTGCTTCTGCGCCCTCTCTACCGCAGATGCGGTCCCGCATCTGCGGCAAAATGACCGCATCTACGGTCCCAGCTATCTTCACGACTATCTCTTCTGCGGTTCAATTCCTCGCGTCTGCGGGGCCGCTTCTGCGGTGAACCCTCCGCAGAAGCGGTTATACCAGCAACCAAACCCCTTCAGCTATCTCCAAAATTCCAATTTCGATCCGTTAACCACGCGGAATCCATCCGAGGCCACCGGGACCCCAACCAATCATGCCAGCCAATCCCAAAACACATTACGGGCTTGCTCGAGGACTCAAATCTTATCAAACAACGCTAAAACCACGAATCGACCTCCAATCCAAGCTTTATGAACATTAGAATTTCAAACTTCTACTTTCGATGTTTAAACCGATCAAATCACGTCCGATTGACTTCAAATTTTGTACACAAGTCATATTTGGCATTATGGACCCACTCCAACTTTCGGAATTGGATTCCGACCCGGATATCAAAAAGTCCACTTCCAGTCAAACTTCTCAAAAACCTTCAAATTTCTATCTTTAGCCAAATGACTCCAAACTGACCCTCGGACCTCCAAATTCACTTCCGATCGTACTCCCAACTCCAGAATCACCATACGGAGCTACTCCCAGACTCAGAATCTCAAACGGACATTGATAACACTGAAATGCTCTTCAACCCAACTTATGAAATTGCTTCCAAAATCTAACTTCCACAATATGCGCCAAAACGCTCCTAGGTCATCCAAAACCCGACCCGAACATACGCCCAAGTCCGAAATAATCATACGAACCTGTTGGAACCTTCGAATCCTAATTCCGAGGTCATTTACTCAAAAATCTGATCTTAGCCAATTCTTTCAACTTTAAGCTTCTAAAATGAGAATTTTCTTTCCAAATCAACTCTGAAAACTTCCCAAAGTTCAATTCCGACCACACGTGCAAGTCATAATACCTGAAATGAAGCTGTTCATGGCCTCAAACCGCTGAACGGCGCGCTAGAGCTCAAAACGACCGATCGGGTCGTTACATGCAGAACAGAGATTTATTAAAACTGGGTTGGAAATAGTAAGTGGTAAAGGGTGATTTGGAAACAGTTGTAGTAGTGAAACTCAAACTACACAGAATCAGAAATCATTCAAAGGGGCAAGGGATTATGGGATTTATTGTATAACCCCAGCAGGGGTCTGATTTGGTCATGCACTGCAATAGCTGGTGCTGGCATGGACACAAACCATCCAAAGGAACACAAACACACATAGCGGTATGGGGGTTTGGGATTCATAAGGTAGCAAGTACACGACAAGTGACTGACAGAGTACACATATAGGTAAGCATTAATTTAAAAGGGAAAGGGAATCAGTCGCAACATTGAGGGAGTCAGGATCAATCAAGCAAGGGTCAAGATTCTGCACCTCAACATATAAATAGCATGGAATGAACAGGCATGCAGAGTCAAACATGTTGACAAAAAGAAGCAACACAAACATATAGTAGCAACAGGGTAAGCTAGGATTCAGTAGTAAAAGAAAACTATTCGAAGCACAGTAGTCAAGCAGTCACATAGAACCAAAGTTCAGAGAACCAAACTGACAGGTAAGAAAAATCAGAAATAAGTAAAGGTCTCACAGTAGTGATAAGTGAGGAAAACCCTTTAGAGAAATTAGGGCTTCAACAGTAGTCGAGTTTAAGAAATGATAAGAACTCAAATCAGATAAGTCAAACAAAGGAAAGAGAGTTAGAAACAAAGAACAAGTACACATTTAAACAAACAGTTTTGGAACTCGGATAAGACCAAAAAGGAACTAGGGTTTTTAACATGCTGAATCAAGTAGAAGGAAGGCATAAACAAGTTGTTTGAACATTGTAAAATTAGGAAACAACGCCAAAAATCAGAGAAGAGATCTTTAAAAGAAGTTAAGAGAAACCCTAATCGTTGAAAAATGAAGAGTCAATTTGAAAGAACAATCAAAGAACCTTCGAGAAACACTTAAAAAGTTTGTAATAAGCACAGATCTGAAATAAAAATCGAACAGCTCTTAGAGCTAGGGTTTCAAAGAACCCAAAGAAAGTGAGAAAGGCTTTAAAAAATACCGATTTAGCCGGAAAAGTCAAGGATCTGACTTGAACAACCATGGATGGCCGCAAAAGGACCAGAGATCGAAGTCGAGCAAGGACTGGACCAGACCTCTTCGAGATTAGTCCATGAAATCACGGAAACAAACACCCAGGAGCCATAGGAGGCCGATACACATCTCAAATAGCCATGAGAGGCCATGGATTAGGCAGGGATTGAGGTGGATTAGGGTGGAATTAGATGGCGGCGGCTAGGGTTCATGTGAGGTTGCAGAGAGAATTGAGAGGGAAGGGATTCAGAGGCGGCGGGTGGTGGGAAATGAGTTAGGTTTTAGGGGTCGTTTGGGTTTAATTATGGAAGGTGAGTTGGTGGCCGTTGATCTAAATGATAAATGACCTGGATTGAATGGGGTAGGTAGGGATCCGGGTTTGGGTCGGTTTAATTGAAATTGGGCTGGGAAATTAGGGCCTGATTTGGGTTATAATTGAAACCCAATTTGGGCTAAAATTTAAAAAGCCACTTTTCCCTTTTAATTTATAAAAATAGTAAATGCATTTCTGAAAACAAATTGAAAGCACTAAAATAATTTATAATATATAATTAGCAATTTAAAAATATAGGATCCCATTTTATAAACATGAGACAAATTTAAACCTAAAAATGGCTAATATTGCAATTATGTGCAATTAGCTTTAAAAAATACTACATGAAGTTGTAAAAATTACCTTAGCCATATTTTGGCATAAATATAAGAATCCAATAAACTAATCATCAAATATAATAATTCTGGACATAATTATTGGAATTTTATGGATAAAAAGGAAAATAAATCAGTTTAACAACCTTAAAAAATTATGGGAAAAATAATAAAATGCTTGGACATACTTATATATGTATATACATGCTATTTTGAAAGTATTTTGCATACTGAAAATATATAGGGAAAAATTGGGTATCAACAGCTGCCCCTCTTTACCCGGGAAGGATGAAAGAGTTTTTGGGTAAAGATATGATGGCCGAGCTTGTTGTGTTGAGCTCGTTTGGAGGTACCTTTCTCATGTCTGCATGTATCTGACAGCGATGGCATTTCCGGACATACTGGATGCAGTCTGTTTCCATAGTCATCCAAAAGTAACCAGCCCGGAGTATCTTCTTTGCTATGACAAAACCGTTTATATGCGGACCACAGGTCCCAGCATGAATTTCCTCTAGCAGCTTGGATGCTTCCTTTGCATCAACACATCTTAATAGTCCCAAATTAGGAGTCCTCCTATAGAGGATTCCTCCACTGTGAAAGAAGTTGTTGGACAATCTCCGAAGTGTGCATTTTTGAGTATGATTGGCAAGCTCCGGGTACTCTCCTTTTGCCAAATATTCCTTGATATCATGAAACCAAGGCTTTCCGTCTGCTTCCTCTTCAACATGGGCACAGTAAGCTGGCTGATTATGAATTTTCACCGGAATGGGATCAATGAAATTCTTATCCGGATGCTGTATCATAGATGATAGGGTAGCCAATGCATCGACGAACTCATTCTGGATTCTGGGAACATGTTGGAATTCCGTCTTCATGAACCTCTTTCTCAATTCCTGTACATGATGGAGATATGGGAGTATCTTGGAGTTCTTGGTTGCCCATTCTTCTCGTACCTGATGTATGAGTAAATCTGAATCTCCAATCACTAGCAGCTCTTGCACGTTCATGTCAATGGCCATTTTGAGCCCTAAGATGCAGGCTTCATACTCGGCCATATTGTTGGTGCAGTGGAACCTGAGTTTGGCAGGCACCGGATAATGCTGACCGTTTTTTGATACCGAGACTGCTCCTATGCCATCTCCTTTGAAGTTTGCTGCTCCATCGAAGAACATTCTCCAACCATCATAGGATTCTGCAATGTCTTCTCCTATGAATAATACCTCTTCATTAGGAAAATACATTTTTAAAGGTTCGTATCCTCCATCCACAGGGTTTTCGGCAAGGTGGTCTGCTAGTGCTTGTCCCTTGGCCGTTTTCTGAGTTACGTAAACAATGTCAAACTCACACAACAGAATTTGCCACTTGGCTAGCTTGCCAGTGGGCATGGGTTTCTGAAAGATGTACTTCAAAGGATCCATCCTTGATATGAGATACGTGGTATAGGCACATAAGTAATGTCTCAGCTTCTGAGGTACCCAAGTCAAAGCATAGCAGGTGCGTTCCAAAAGAGAATACCGGGCCTCGTATGGGGTGAACCTCTTGCTGAGATAACAAAAGGCTTGTTCCTTTCTCCCTGTTTCATCATGCTGCCCCAAAACGCAGCCGAAAGCTCCATCTAACACTGCAAGGTAGAGCAATAAGGGTCTACCTGGCTTGGGCAGAACTAAGACTGGTGGTGTTGACAGGTACTCCTTGATTTTGTCGAAGGCCTTTTGGCAGTCATCGATCCATTTGGTAGCGGCGTCCTTCTTTAACATTTTAAAGATTGGTTCACAGATAACTGTAGACTGTGCTATGAATCGGCTGATGTAGTTCAGCCTTCCCAGGAAACTCATCACATCTTTCTTGTTCTTTGGCGGTGGTAGTTCTTGAATGGCTTTGACCTTTAATGGGTCCAGTTCTATTCCTCGGCGGCTCACAATAAACCCAAGAAACTTCCTAGCAGGAACCCCAAATGCACACTTTGCGGGGTTTAGTTTCAGGTTGTACCTCCGCAGTCTGTTGAAAAACTTCCTCAGATCTTCTATGTGGTCAGTGGCCTTCTTGGATTTGATGATAACGTAATCCACGCATACCTCTATCTCCTTGTGTATCATATCATGGAAAATGATTATCATGGCCCTCATGTAGGTGGTCCCTGCATTTTTCAGGCCGAATGGCATCATCTTGTAACAATACACTCCCCACAGCGTAATGAAAGTCGTTTTCTCAGCATCTTCCTCATCCATCCAGATCTGATGATAACCGGCAAAGCAATCCACGAATGACTGTAGCTCATGATTGGCGCAATTTTCAATCAGGATGTGTATATTCGGCTAAGGGAAGTCGTCTTTCGGACAGGGCCGGTTGATATCCCGGTAGTCGACACAGACTCTGACCTTCCCATCCTTCTTTGGTACTGGCACAATGTTGGCTAACCATGTCGGGTACTCAACCACCCTGAGAACCTTAGCTTTGATCTATTTGGTGACTTCTTCCTTGATTTTCAGACTCATATCAGGTTTGAACTTTCTGAGATTTTGCTTTACCGGTGGACACATTGGATCGGTTGGCAGTTTATGAGCCACAATAGACGTACTCAAACCGGTCATGTCATCATACGACCAGGCAAATATGTCCTCATACCCCTTTAGAAACTCTGTGTATTCTTTCTTTTCTGATGGCGATAGGTGAATGCTGATTCGTGTTTCCTTAACATTTTTTGCATCTCCCGGGTTAACAATTTCGGTTTCGTCCAGGTTGGACTTAGGACTGTTCTCAAAGTTCTCAACTTCTTTGACAATCTCATTAGGTATATCATCTTCTTCTGAATCAATGTCCGTTTGTTGCGTTGTCTCATTGCATGTCATAGTCATTGGTGCATCAAGATAAGTAATAGTAATGATGTATAGGTAAAGTAAGGAGGAAAATGATAGAAATAAATATTAATCCATTGGAAAAATCAAACATGCTTTGATAAATTGAATAATTATTTTGAACATTGAAGATCTTATTGCGGGAATTGAAAAAATGCGAAAAGAAAATCATTTGGTAAATAAAATAGCGAATAGTGCTTGTTTTAGCCTTGCTACCCCGAGGCTCGTCGGGCTCTGGTGGTCCTGATGGTCCAATTGTTGAGGTGTGCTCCTCTGCTCACAGCTTGTATGGAATGACCTTTCTCCCCCTCCTCCTCGAGAATAACACAGCAATCCATATCATTGTCCTCTAGAAACAAGTTTTTCACTGTTGCGAGTGCTTCTTCTTCATCTGTCCCATAGACGACGTCGGCCTGTTGGAAAGTCTGCTCCAGGTGCGGTATTGATTGCTCTAACGGGTAGTAAGGACCGCGCCATGGTGGCGACCAATTATTTAACTCCTCACAGGTGTATTCATATCCCAAACCGAAAGTAGTGCCATGTTTCTTGAGCTTTATAGGTTTAGAGATCCCTTGGAGATTCTTGTCGAGTCCTTTGCCAGGTTCGTACCCACTCCAATTCATTATACTCTCGATCTTGTTATCCCACCATTTGTCTTTGTCGACAGCATTGACCCGCTCGATGTGGTGGTAAGTTTCTCCACCCAGCTTTCTTTTTCCTCCGATTGCCGGAATGGTCTGGCGACTGTATATAGGATTGTTGTCGTCACCGTGAATGATCACTTCCTGGTGATTCCAAACTTTACGGCCTGATGCAACGTTGAAGCTATGACCCCACCATCATGAATCCAGGGTCGTCCTAGCAGCAGGTTGTAGGACGCCGGCACATCTATTACTTGAAAATCGACCTCGAACCAGGTTGGTCCCATCTGCAGACACAGATTAATCTCACCGATGGTGGACCTCTGAGAGCCATCAAAATCCTTCACATTGATTGCTCCTTCTTTTATCTCATGCAGCCCTTTGCCCAACTTCTTGAGTGTTACCAAAGGACATATGTTAAGGCTGGAACCCCCATCAATCAAGATCCTAGTGATGAAATAGTCTTCGTATTGTACGGTGATGTGCAGTGCTTTGTTATGACCTAGCCCTTCAAGCGGCAGCTCGTCCTCATAAAAGGTGATTTTGTGGCTTTCTAGCACTTGTCCCACCATATTAGCCATTTCCCCGCCAGTGAAGTTACTGGGCACGTAGGCTTCACTCAGCACCTTCAACAGAGCATTCTTATGTATTTTGGAATTCTGCAGGAACGAGAGAATAGATATCTGCGATGGCGTCTTGTTCAACTGGTCGATGACTGAATACTCCTTGGCCTGTATTTTCCTCCAAAGGTCATTCGGACCAGTCTTCATGAGGGGATGCCGATTGGAATCCTGCTTGCTTGATTCGGCTAGAAGTTCAGGGGTATAGACTCTACCAGTTCTTGTCATACCCTGGGCTGTGATAGTCTCTTCGATTCTGACCTTACCCTTTCTCCTTGCCTCGGCTGTATAATCCCAGGGTATGGCGTTTGTGTAGAATGACGGCATGGTGGACATCGCCACTGGGATCGGCGCGACCACATTTCCTTCGAATGGAACATGTTCTTTGGGTGGCAAAACTGCAACCTGAAATGGTGCTGGTGCCTTTGCTGATGGCGCTGCTTCAAACTCAAGAGGCATAGACACATCTACCTCGGTGTCCTCAGACGGTTGGATCTGGACTATAATCGGATTGAGAGTAACTGCTGGTTTCTTTGGGTCATCGCCTTTTGCGATCAAACCGATGGATCCTTCGGGATCCCAATCATCCTCCACTTCAATCATGTGAATACCCCCGCCCTTATGGTCCGGTAGAGGGTTATTGCGGACGTTCGGAGCGGCTTCCTTTGCTACAATGACTTTGTTACCAATCAGANCTTGGCACGTATGCTTCACTCAGCACCTTCAACAAAGCATTTTTGTGTGTCTTGGAATTCTGCAGCAATGAGAGGATGGATATCTGTGCTGGTGTTTTGTTTAGCTGGTCGATGACCGAATACTCTTTGGCCTGTATTTTCCTCCAAAGGTCGTCCGGACCCGTCTTAATGATGGGTGGCCGGTTGGAGGCCTGCTTGCTTGACTCTGCTAGGTGTTCAGGAGTATAGACTCTCCTAGTTCTTGTCATATCCTGTGCTACAATAGTCTCTTCGAACCTGACCTTGCCTTTCCTCCTAGCCTCGGCTATATAATCCCATGGTATAGCTTTTGTATGGAATGACGGCATTGTGAACATCGCCACCGAGATCGGTGCGACCACCTTTACTTCGAATGGGACATGTTCTTTGGGTGGAAAAACTGCAACCTCAAATGGTGCCGGTGCCTTTGCTGATGGCGCTACTTCAAACTCAAGAGGCATAGACACGTCTACCTCGGTGTCCTCAGACGGTTGGATCTGGACTATAATCGGATTGAGAGTAAATACTAGTTTCTTTGGGTCATCGCCTTCTGCGATCAACCCGATGGATCCTTCGGGATCCTAATCATCCTCCACTTCAATCATGTGGATACCCCCGCCTATATGGTCTGGTAGAGGGTTGTTGCGGGAGTTCGTAGCGGTTTCCTTTGCTACAATGACTTTGTTATCAATCAGAGACTGTATCTTGTCTTTTAAAGAGCGGCATTCATCGATGGTGTGTCCCTTCATACCGGAGTGGTATGCACAAGACTTGTTTGGGTTAACCCATTGAGAAGGATTCTTAGGGGTTGTAGCAGGGACGAGGGTGACATAACCGGCGGCTTTGAGTCTCTCATATAGCTGGTCAATGGGTTCGGCGATGGCTGTGTATTGTTTTGGAGGCCTCTGATCAAAATTTGGTCGGGGCCTAGGGAAGTTTTAGCGTGCGGGGGCTGATTGGTAATGAGATCGTTGCGCATTGTAAGTTTGGTAGACGTGAGCGGGCTGGGAGTATCTGGGTGAGGTAGGCTGATATGTAAGGGGTGGAGATGACTGATAAGTTGGCGGTGGAGCTTGGTAGGAGGGTGCTTGGTAATTTGGGGCTGGCTGATATGTGAGTGGAGGTATTGGGTTGGTTTGGTATTTGAGGGGAGACTTGGTCCTTTATGCAACTATCACGGCCCCTACGTCCCTCTTCTTAGACACACCACCAGACTGCAAGGCCTTATTTGTAGCTTGCAAGGCCTTGAAGTTTGTAACCATACCGCTCTTAATACCTTCTTCAATTTGTTCCCCCATCTTGATAATGTCAGAAAACTTATGATTCTCAATCACCATCAACCGTTCATAGTATTGCGGGTCTTGAGCCCGAACAAAGAACTTGTTCATTTGTTCTTCTTCTAAGGCAGGTCTGACCTTATCAGCCTCAAACCTCCAGCGAGTAGCATACTCGCAAAATGTCTCCGTGGGCTTCTTCTTTAGATTCTGGATATAGAACACGTCTGGCGCGTTCTCTATGTTAAACCTGAACCTGTCCATAAAATCAGATGCCATACCTACCCAGCTCGACCACTTCTTAGGATCTTGGCTGATGTACCAAGATAGCGCATCTCCTTTCAAACTCCTCATGAACAGCTTCATACGGATCCTTTCATCTTTTCCTACCCCGACCACCTTGTCACAGTATGTTCTCAGATGGACCCTTGGATCACCTGTACCATCAAACATCTCAAACTTAGGAGATTTGTACCCCTCCGATAGTTCGACATCCGGTTGTATGCAGAGGTCTTCATAGTTCTACCCTTCGATCCCTTTACTTCCTTCAACGCCCTATATTCGGCTGGTTAGTTTCTTAAGTTCCTCGGCCAAGTTTCTAATGAGTAGATCCTTTTCATCAGACTCAGGTGTGCAAATATAGGTTGGGTGGAGAGTGGCATGGTCTCCACGTAGATGGGATTGTTTTAGTGGCCTGGTGTGTGGGCGTGGAAATGGTCATTTGCGGAGTTTTGCGGTTCTGGGATGAGTAGTGGAATGTTGTTCGGAGTATGGCAAGAGTTGCATTGGTTCTTTGGAGCAGTGGGATGATTCGGTTGTTTTTGAGGAGGTATGGGGTTTTGAACATTGGGGAAGTTGGTTCTGGGGTGCTGAGGGAGAAGGACAAGTTGGCCAGATTCCGAACCTGATCGAGCTCTTCCTGAAACTTCAACAATTTCTGCTCAAGTTGTGACACATTTTCATTGGGAACTCGAATACCATGGCCATCAGTGGCCTCTGCTGTTGTGTTCTCTTTTCTAATGTTGCTCAAATCTTCCATCTTGCTTTTGTTCTTGTTCTTAACAGGACTAAGAGGAGGAGTGGGTGGAGGGCCCCTAGATCTCGTGGAATAAGATGATGTTGCCAGAGTGCATGAACTAACCTTTGGGGAGGGGAATAACAAAACAAAATAAAACAAAAAGGTAACCAAATTAGTGAGGATCATAAAAAATATTGCAATATTTAAACACGTAGTGCAGGAATGTAAAGCATGTCCTAATTTAGGAACCTCGTTATGCCCGAGGTGGGCCTAGCGACAACTTGATTTGGAGAACTTGGAATGCTAAATACCTCATTTCATTGATAAAGGTAAGACGAATCCCAAAATGACAATAAATAAGAAATAAAAGTCACTAATGGCCATTGGCCTTATTACATTCATAAAGCGAAAAAGGTAAACTCCTATCTATTTGGTCCCAGAAGGACCTTCCCCAGGTTGAATGCTCTCGTTGATCAAATCCTCCAGTTCGCGTAGGTTCACCAGTAAAAATGACTTCGCCAGGTGTTCTCCTTCGTTTCCCTCAGCGTTCTGGCAGTCGGTGACCCTCTTCCTCACTCTTCCTTCCAATTCTAGCAGACTGTATTCCAGATATTCCAACTTTCCGCTAGCTTTGGCGGCCCTGTCTTTCAACTTATTGATTTGGTCATTTGATGGAAGACTCCTCCACCAGTCTAGCAAGAGCGGGGGCATGCTAATCATACCGAAACTGGGGACCTCGTGCCTCATTTTCTGCAAAACAAAAGGGTTAGACCCTACCCCCACCAGACTCGACTATTTAACATCAATGCTTAGCATGAAGCATTTAGTTCTCCAAATAAATGCACAGAATATGACGACATCCGTTACGGTTTAAGGAAACCCAGTGGGCTTTGGACAAGGATATCTTAAAGGATCATTACGTGGACAACATAACTGATCCGGCTAGGTTTGACCATGATGCATGCATATTTGAACAGAGTAAGGTTTCTATGAGGTTTTAGACTGGTACCCTTGAGAGGACAACTCAAGGGGGAAAGCTCGGAACTGTCGACTGCACCGCTGATCGACTAGTTTTACCGCAAATATGCCTTTCCGAATTTAGGGGGTAATGATATAGGAAGAGCGTAACCACTCATTGTAGCGTTGCTATAGTATTTGTTTTGGCACGAGTGGAGTATGATGCTGAGCATGATTATGCAATAATTAAAAAGAATGTTGACATGTATTTGCACATTAAGAAAGCGATAAATACAGCAGTTTCATAATTTAAAGCAATAAAGGAAAGAGAACAAGGAAGATACGTTAGTTTTGCTTTTAGAGAAGAAATCAAATGCTTAAAGGAATTAAACAGATAATTTCACATAGAGAGAGGTAAATTTACAAGAATAATCTGAAATGGTAAAAGCCTAAGAATCCCCAGCAGAGTCGCCATGCTGTCGCGCCCCCTTTTTCTCGCGAAATCGGGTTTATGACAATTGGTTGGGACAACTCTTTCCTTTAGGGAAAGGGGTTTTGCAATTTTTGAAGAGTCGCCACCTAACGATTTTAAGGTGCGTTAGGGCACCTATGGGGTTCAACTACAACTACATTCGATAACCAGAGATAGGGTAAGGGCTTGAAATTATCCCAAGGGGAAGGTGTTAGGCACCCCTCAGGATCCACTAGTGTGGTTCCTGACCAGATAGTTTTGTGAATTTGTGCAATTAACAAGTAAACAAACAAGGCTCAAATAATAGGGGATTTTAAATACACAAGTGTTTGAAAGCGATTAAATAAAGCAAGGTTTTGAAAAGAGTTATAATCTAAGCATGCTGATGAATGTAAAGGGGTCCTAGATTTGTTTGTAATATGGATCACAACAATGCAATACCCGGTAATCACTCCTCAAAAGAGGGGTTACACGTGGTATTAGCGCACCGGTCATCATATCCATATCTACCCTTCCCACCCCGTAAAGGTATTAAAGCGCGGATTGGTCTCGACCTCTATTGCGTGCTATTACCCGTCCCGTTCCTATCAGTCCCCGAGGAATTTTAGGACTACTATTCCTATAAGAGGGAGGATTTTAGGCTGACTCTTAGGTTTAAGGGTAAAAAGGCTAAGGCAACATACAAAAACAGGTAGGACTGTATTTAAAGGGGAAATATGTAAGCAATTAGAAGGCCCATATAAACCTCCGCAAATAATGCATATAAATAGCACGATTCAAACACAGTTAAAGTCTGAATTTTTTTAAGTCCTAAAGCAGGGGATTTGAGTCAGAATCGGATTCATTATATAGCTCAGATAAGAAGTCTGAATCAGGCCTGCTGTTGGTTGTAGCAAACGAAGGCAGTTCTAGTTTATTCAAGTAGCTACCTAAGGCTTGCCTAGGCGTAATAATGATATTCTACGAGCATGATATCTATATTGATTAGGAATGCAGTAGAGCAGTGATTAATTTTAAGCAGACAACTTAAGATCCTATAGACATGCTTTCTAACGGTATTAAGTCGAAGCAGTGTTTGAGAAACTTATTAAAGAAGCGGCAGATTAATTAACTATTCCAATTCAGAATAACGACATGAACTAGACGGCTTCTCGAGCTAAACTATTTTTAAATTCTATATGGGCATGATTTCTGTTATAGCTATTTAGGTCCTATAGGCATGGTATCTAAGTGTGTGAAGGCTGACTTGGGACTTATAGGCATGATTTCTAAGGGAAACGAGTTTGGATACATGCTGTAACAAAAATTGAGCTTCAATTACTTTATATCCTATAGGCATGATATCTAATTGTAAAGCTGATTTTTACCCTATAGACATGTTATCTTTTATTAAAGCCATTTATATCCTATAGACATGATTTCTAGTTGTGTGAAAGTGAAGCATGCAGAATTTATTTTAAACAAGCATTGATCCTATAGGCATGATTTCTAGTTATGAAAGTGAAGCATGCATCATTTATTTTAAACAAGCACTGATCCTATAGGCATGTTATCTAACAGACCATACTTGAAGCAAATAGACCCTATAGGCATGTATCTACCCAATCTACCCACAAGGTACAACTACCCACCCTTTTCACTAATCTCCCCGATATTGTTAACAAATTATTACAGTCCCAATGATTGAATTACAAAAGAAGTGCAGAAATAAGAATTTAAAACCAAAAGAAGCCTGATCTTGACATCCTATCTGAGTTATATAATTAATCACTTCAATACCAATGTTTCAAAGCCTTTCTCATACCTGAGTGTGTCAAAGTTCCCTAAGGATCTCAGGGGATCCTGGGCAGTGCTCACACCCAGGTTTACATAACCAAATAGAATGAGTGCAGTGTGGAAGGGCCAGCCCTTATGTATCCAAGATCAGAGGAAACTCAAGGGTCCCAAGGCAACGCTCACACAAGAGGGGCAGAACCTAGGTTCTAAGAGTATAGTGGAAGTGCAAAACAGAGATTTATTAAAACTGGGTTGGAAATAGTAAGTGGTAAAGGGTGATTTGAAAAGAGTTGTAATAGTGAAACTCAAACTACACAGAATCAGAAATCATTCAAAGGGGAAAGGGATTATGGGGTTCATTGCATAACCCCAGCAGGGGTCTGATTTGGTCATGCACAGCAATAGCTGGTGCTGGCATGGACACAAACCATCTAAAGGAACACAAACACACATAGGGGTATGGGGGTTTGGGATTCATAAGGTAGCAAGTACACGACAAGTGACTGATAGAGTACACATCAAGGTAAGCATTAAGTTAAAAGGGAAAGGGAACATATTATAGCATGCTAGTAACATAACTTGACTGCAGAAACATAAGCAGAAGTAGACAAGAATGAGAAACTGGAGCAATTTAAAGAAACACGTTGTTGTTGAGACTAAAAAATTAACTAGGACATACCAGTAGAGAAGCAAAGTGCAAAAAGGTAAAGCAAGCAAGAGTCCACAGTCTAGCCTTGGCTTTCAGCCGGCTAGACAAAACAGTAGCACAAGTAGCAGTAAAGAAAGAGAGAGTTTTGAGTGTAAGTGTGTGTTCTGAACTTAAATTGTTTGTGTGTTTAAAAGAAAAGAGGGTATGGTATTTATAGTTTTGAAAACGAGTGAAGAATAAGGTAATAAGTAAAGTCCTAACACAAACATGGAAATAATCACAATCAGAATCAATTAACACAAGTGATTCCCTTTAATTAAGGAATCAGTGCTTAACGGATACTAACAGGTTTTAATTAAGAAAAGAAATCAGTTTGGGACAGATTGATTATTGCCATATAAGGGGGCAGTAAAATCATGAAGTAAATAATCAAGTCTAAGTACAAAATATGCTTAGTTTTGGGAAAGGATTCAGCAAGGTAAAATGCCATAGTAATTAAAGGAGGGGAATCAATTAATTTAAACAAACGAATGCAATTAGGGTTCATAAGAAAACCTTTTGCAATCAGTCGCAACATTGAGGGAGCCAGAATCAATCAAGCAAGGGTCAAGATTCTGCACCACAACATATAAATAGCAAGGAATGAACAGGCATACAGAGTCAAACGTGTTGACAAAAATAAGCAACACAAACATATAGTAGCAACAGGGTAAGCTAGGATTCAGTAGTAAAAGAAAACTATTCGAAGCACAGTAGTCAAGCAGTCACATAGAACCAAAGTGCAGAGAACCAAACTGACAGGTAAGAAAAATCATAAATAAGTAAAGGTCTCACAGTAGTGATAAGTGACGGAAACCCCTTTTGAGACTTTAGGGCTTCAACAGTAGTCGAGTTTATGAAATGATAAGAACTCAAATCAGATAAGTCAAACAAGGGAAAGAGAGTTAGAAATAAAGAACAAGTACACATTTAAACAAACAGTTTCAGAACTCGGATAAGACCATAAAGGAACTAGGGTTTTTAACATGCTGAATCAAGTAGAAGGAAAGCATAAACAAGATGTTTGAACATAGTAAAATTAGGAAACAACACCAAAAATCAAAGAAGAGATCTTTAAAAGAAGTTAAAAGAAATCCTAATCGTTGAAAAATGAAGAGTCATTTTGAAAGAAAAATCAAAGAACCTTCGAGAAACACTTAAAAAGTTAGTAATAAGCACAGACTGAAAGAAAAATCGAACAACTCTTAGAGCTAGGGTTTCAAAGAACCCAGAGAAAGTGAGAAAGGCTTTAAAAAATACCGATCTAGCCAGAAAAGTCAAGGATCTGACTTGAACAACCATGGATGACCGGAAAAGGACCAGAGATCGAAGTCGAGCAAGGACATGACCAGACCTCTTCGAGATTTGTCCATGAAATCACGGAAACAAACACCCAGGAGCCATAGGAGGCCGATACACATCTCAAATGGCCATGAGAGACCATGGATTAGGCAGGGATTGAGGTGGATTAGGGTGGAATTAGATGGCAGCGGCTAGGGTTCATGTGAGGTTACAGAGAGAATTGAGAGGGAAGGGATTCAGAGGCGGCGGGTGGTGGGAAATGAGTTAGGTTTTAGGGGTCGTTCGAGTTTAATGATAGAAGGTGAGCTAGTGGCCGTTGATCTAAATGATCAACGGCCTGGATTGAATGGGGTACGTAGGGATACGGGTTTGGGTCGGTTTAATTGAAATTGGGCTGGGAAATTAGGGCCTGATTTGGGTTATAATTGAAACCCAATTTGGGCTAAAATTTAAATAGGCACTTTTGCCTTTTAATTTATGAAAATAGTAAATACATTTCTGAAATAAATTGAAAGAACCAAAATAATTTATAAGATATAATTAGCAATTTAAAAATATAGGATCCCATTTTATAAACATGAGACAAATATAAACCTAAAAATGGCTAATATTGCAATTATGTGCAATTAGCTTTAAAAAATACTACATGAAATTGTAAAAATATGAAAAAATTACCTTAGCCATATTTTGGCATAAATATAAGAATCCAATAAATTAATCATCAAAAATAATAATTTTGGACATAATTATTGGGATTTTATGGATAAAAAGGGGAAATAAATCATTTTAAAAACCTTAAAAAATTATGGGAAAAATGATAAAATGCTTGGACATACTTATATATGCATATAAATGCTATTTTGAAAGTATTTTGCATATTGAAAATATATAGGAAAAAATTCAGTGTCAACTCTTCATAGAGTTCAATAAAAATAGCAAAAATATGTACTAAGTTTTGCAATTTTGTATTTGTTAATATGGATATTTTCATAATGTGAATATTTTGGTCTATATACTGTGCATAAAAAAACTATATGAGAACAGTACAAGTTTAGCAACGATTTACAAGTATATAAGCCAACTCTTAAATTATTTCAAGCTCCAGGAAAATTATTGAAATAAACAATAAGTACAATAATTATCAAAGAACATTATAAGTTGGTTCCCCTTTTTCTAAGAATTAGTAAATGATCACCAGCAGCCAGCAAGACGAATGTATGGGTACCCAAGAAACATAAACAAGAGAGGTACAAACTTATAGAAGTGCTTTTTGAATGATTTCATCATAAACTATGTTATACGTTCACTGGTCGTCATCATTATCTGCTATAGGTGGTCGGATTAATATTTTTATATAGTTTGAACTCTTTGCTCTTGATAAAGCAACATATAGTTGTTCATGAGAAAATACTGGCTCGCGCAAATAGATTCCAACATAATCTAATGTTTGTCCTTGCACTTTATTTATCGTCATAGCGAAACACAAGCGTAATGGAAATTGTGTTCTTTTAAATGGGCTAGGAAACTTCTCATCATCTGATGATAACAATAGTATTCTGGGAATAAATACATGTGTATTCTTAAAATCACCACTCCCAATTTTAGCGCTTATAACACGACTCTTAAAATCACAACATATGAGTCGTGTACCGTTACACAAACCTTCACAAAGATTTAAGTTCTGTAGCAACATAATAGGACAATTTTCTTTCAAGGTTAATTTGTAAGGAGGTAAACCAGCAGGGTTCAATGAGTGTAAAAAATTTTCAAACTGACTCTGATCACTCGGTTCAATAGTTTCATCAGTTGCAATAAATGTCCTAGCATCTTTAGGAAATTGGGCTATAAGCCTATCATTTAATTCATCAACAAAGTCATTTTGGGTCGTCAAAATAACACGAAAAGTTAAAAAAGCAGAATCATGAAAAGAAGTATGCAAATCAGGATATATTATTTTGAATAAGAGATTCAACGATTCTTTTTCAGTAATATAAGCAACAATGAAAGACCTCAGATTTTTATTTTGTCATCCATGTTTGTCTTTTCTTTTTCATTTCCAATTCGCATCAAATATTCACAAAAAGGAGGATCGATTTTTGCACGCATATTCTCTGATAGTCATAGTTTTTCAAGATGATTCCATATTTCAGAGTTCAGTATGCTTTCCCGAATAAAGTCTTCCTTTTTACCACTTCTAACAACCGGAAGGGTTTGTCTAAAATCTCCTCCAAAAATAATAACTTTTCCACCAAAAAGCATATTTGTGTCCATAAGATCTTTGAGAAGAGAGTCTAATGCTTCAATCATGTTCTTCTTTGCCATCGATACTTCATCCCACACAATTAATTTCGCGTCCCGAATCAAACATGCAAGTGAACTCTGCTTGCTGATATTGCAAGAGAACTTTTCATCGACATTAATCGGGAATTTAAAATATGAATGAGCCGTCCGTCCTCCCGGAAGGATCGAAGCTGCAACGCCAGAGGTTGTTGTTGCTAAAGCTACAAATTCTTTTGATCACACAGTTGCTAACAATGCACAGTATAAAAATATCTTACCACTTCCTCCAGGACCATCAATAAAAAAGGCTCCTGATTTGTTGCCAAATACTCTATCAAGAATTGCATCGTATCCCATGTTTTGTTCAATTTTTAATTTTCTATGTAACAATAAATCTTCATCACTGACAATGATGTTTCTTTCGAAATATACTTCTTTCGCTTCATTTTCCATTTTTGAAGATCTGATAGTCTCTGCAACAAGGTTGAACTCGTTAATATCACGCCCCATAGAATGTAATATATCATTGATGTGGTTTAGGACAGCAAGGTGAATATCTTTTGCGGCTATATTTGCTAAACCCTTAAAGTCGTCGGACATTGAATCTTCAAATTGTTCCCACAACTCTCTCGGATTTGTAGGGTTGCAATATACTAATATTGTAGCAAATAAACGTCTTAAACTAAAAGGCATTTGGTAACAGGCAGCCTCCGACATACAATCAATCAAGCTATTATCACAATACAACTGTCCTCTTTTTCTGCAGATTCTCTAAATGTGTCACAGCATATCCCATTTACTGTCAGAAGATCTTCGTATGATTTTGGTCCTCTTAAGGCAATATCTTTCCCCTTCTGTTGGATGACACGTTACAACTCGCCCAATAACATTACCTCGTTATCGTCGAGTCCACATTTTGTACGTAAATGACCATACGAAATATTATGGGAAATCTTTATACAATAACTTCAACTGTTTAGCATCTTTATTTGTTTCATTCAACAAGAAGAATTTCGTCAATATCGTCTTCTTAATCATTGGATTTTTCACAATACTGTCTACTGTGTCAGTTTTTTTTAGAAGAAACAAATTGCAGTCCATCAAGATGTAATTGGAGGTGATAAACATGTGGAGTCATTTCACTGATAGGAAAGGCAAACAGCCGCCACATAGCTTCGGGCGGTGATACCCATCTAGTAGATTGATATTCTTTTATCTCATCTATTTCTATATTTGTGTTATCTTCACATAGACCAAATGAAATTTTATCAGGTCCTTTGCAGATATATTTGTATATATATTTCACAACTTTAATATCTTAGCAAACTTCGACATTTATATGACAATTATATTTGCACAACAGATAAGGATTGTAAGGAACAACCCAGGTGTCACGACCCATTTCCAAAATAGATCGTGATGGCACCCAATACCATTGTCAGGCAAGCCAACGCGGAAATATAATTAAACTCTCATTTTAACTTTACCAAAATAAGTGCGGAAATTCATTAAGTTAAAATCAAACCAAGAATGGACAGTAATAAGTCAGAAATAGTTTTACAACTCCCCAAAATAATAGTCTACCAACGTGTGTGCCAAGACCTGGTGTCACAAGTAATGGGCGACTAGTAGAATATATAAAAGAAATAAACTATCCTACTGTCCATGAAGGATTAGACAGCAAAAATAAAGGAAGACTCCATCAAGCTGTTGAACGGCACAGGAAAGGGGCAGCTCACCATGGAAGCCTCGATCAATAAATCAGGGGCGCGCACCAGACTGATAGCCAGATACACCTGCCTCAGATCCTGTACAATTAAGTACAAAAGTGTAGTATGAGTACATAAACAATATGTACCCAGTAAGTATCCCGTCTAATCTCGAAGAAGTAGAGACGAGAAGTCGACTTAACACTTACTAGGGTCAAATAATATAATAAAGTGTTATGCTAGGCAGGATAGTTACAAATAATCAACAGTGTGTAGCAAGAGGTAATGAGTCATGTCCTTAACAATTTTACAGATAACCGTACACATTTCAAGTATTTAGCAAAACAAGTCATCGATAAGATTTCACATATATATATGTATCATGCGCACATTATGCAGAGGTCGACGGCCCGATCCAAAAGAAAATGAATTGTGCACTGCCAGAGGGTCGAATGGCGCGAACCATAGATGCATCTATTTCTACCGAGGCGATCGGCCCGATCCACAAATGTCAATTTATATCAAGCAACACATGAATGCGCATTTACTTCCAAGTAAATTCATACAAGTATCCAACAAGTGTATACATTCGCTTATATTCCTTTCCAAATCTCTAGCATAACCTAAGTGATCACATTAGCAAGAAAGTATAGAGACATTCAAAAATATGGCATGATACGGGTCCTAGACTACCCGGACAATTAACATAATAGTAGCTACGCACGGACTCTCGTCACCTAGTACATACGTAGCCCCCGCATTTAGTATCAAATCACTCAATTATTACACCTATGGGAACAATTCCCTCTTACAGGGTTAGAAAGGAGACTCACATCGCTCCAAAGTGCACTTCCAATGCCAAGAATGAGCCCGAACCCTCAATTTGGAGCCGAACGATTTGAAACTAGATAAACGAGGTAGGAACTAGTCAATACAAGCTTACAAGATCATATTCTAACTATTTGAGCAATTTCCCACCCTTAAACACCAATTTCCTAAAATTCGACCCCGGGCCCACGTGCCCGGATTCTGAGATTTTTCAAGGGAAGTTGTTCTTCATAACGCAAGGATCAATAATATATGATTTCTAGTTCATTTCCTAACAAAATTTCGTGGTCAAATTCAACTCTTGTCAAAACCCAAGGTTTTTGCTCTAACCCTATGGTTTCACCTTAATACTAGTATTTAATCTACCTAAGACATAAATATTAAACTAGAAATAGGTAGAACATACTTACCTCAAGATGCTAGGTGAAGGTCTTCTTTCAAAGCTCTAAAATTGCCCAATGGAGGAGTGAAATATGGCAAAAATGGACTTAGAACCCGTAATAAATGAACTCACTGCCTCAGCGATTTCCGCATCTGTGGTCAGGGCACCGCATCTGTGGTCCCGCTTCTGCGAGGAAGAAACCGCATCTGCGAAAAAGGGCCAAGCGGGTTGGGACCACTTCTGCAGTCTTGAATCCGCTTCTGCAGAGCCGCTTCTGCGGCTTGGGAGTCGCTTCTGCGGTTCCTGGCCTGGCCTGCCCTGGGCCGCATCTGCGATGGGAGGACCGCTTCTGCGGTCCACTAACCATAGGTGCGGTTATGACAGAAGCAGCAGCTTCAACACTTCCCAAAAATTTCAACTTCACTCGAGCCTCGTTCGATTAACGCTCGGGGCTCCCGGGCCCCGCCCGAACATACCGACAAGTCTGAAATCACGAAACGGACCTACTCGAACCTTCGGAACGCCCAAACAACGCTAAATCTAAGAATCACCCCCTAAAACCAATTGAATCAAACATATGAACTTCAAGTTCTTAATTTTCCTCTAACGGGCCAAAACGCCCTTAAGCTACTCGGATTGACACCAAATTTTACGGGAAATGCTTAAATGTTATACCGGACCTGTACTGGACTCCGGAACCAACATACGAGCCCGATACCCATGAAATCAATCATTAATTAGTTTTCTTTAAATCCTTAATATTTCAGATTAACAATTTCTAATAAAAATTCATTACTCGGGCTAGGGGCCTCGGAATTCGATTCTGGGCATACGCCCAGGTCCCATATTTTCCTACGGACCCTCCGGGGCCGTCAAATGCGAATCCGGGTCCGTTTGCTCAAAATGTTGACCGAAGTCAAACTTAGCCTTTTAAGAAAATCCTAAGGAGTCAAATGTACATATTTCAATCCATACTCTTCCAAATCCTGAACCAACCACCCCCGCAAGTCGTAAATTAGCTAAAGCAAGCGCGGGAAGTTATATTTAAGGGAACGGGGTTCTAAAAGGCGAAACGACCAGTCCGATCGTTACATTCTCCACCTCTTAAACAAACGTTCGTCCTCGAACAGAAATAGAAAAAGTACCTGAGCTGCTGAATAAATGTGGATATCTGCTCCGCATGTCCTCCTCGGACTCCCAGGTCGCCTCCTCGACTGGTTGGCCCCTCCACTGGACCCTCACCGCAGAAATCCTCTTGGACCTCAACTAGCGATCTTGTCTATCAATGATGGCAACTGGCTCCTCCTCGTAACCCAAACTCTCATCCAGCTGAATAGTACTAAAGTCCAATACATGGGAAATGTCGACGTGATACTTTCGAAGCATCGATACATGAAAAACCGGATGAACTCCCGATAAGTTGGGGGCAAGGAAAGCTCGTAAGCAACCTCCCCAACTCGTCTCAACACCTCAAAAGGACCAATAAACCTTGGGCTCAACTTGCCCTTCTTTCCGAACCTCATAATACCCTTCATTGGTGAGACTTTCAAGAGAACCTTCTCGCCAACCATGAATGATACATCACGCGCCTTCTGATCTGCATAACTCTTTTGTCTGGATTGAGCTGTGCGAAGCCTCTCCTGAATCAACTTTACCTTGTCCAAGGCATCTTGCACCAAATCTGTACCGTATAACTTAGCCTCACCCGGATCAAACCACCCGATAGGAGAACGACACCGCCGATCGTATAAAGCCTCAAATGGGGCCATCTCAATGCTGGACTGATAGCTGTTGTTGTATGCAAACTCTGCCAAAGGCAAGAACTGATCCCACTGCCCTCCAGAGTCAATCACTCATGCTCTAAGCATGTCCTCCAAGATCTGAACTGTCCGCTCCGATTGCTAGTCGGTCTGTGGACGAAATGTTGTGCTAAGCTCCATGCGGGTCCCTAACTCACCTTGAATCGCTCTCCAGAAATGGGAAGTGAACTGAGGGCCTCTATCTGATATAATGGAAACAGGCACACCGTGCGACCAGACTATCTCCCGAATGTAAATCTGAGCATACCTCTCTGCTGTATAGGTAGTCGCCACTGGAATAAAGTGTGTCGACTTGGTCAACCTATCAACAATGACCCATACTGAATCAAACTTCCGCAAGGTCCGGGGCAACCCAACTACGAAGTCCATAGTAATGCGCTCCCACTTCCACTATGGTATAGGCATCTGCTGAAGTAGACCACCCGGCCTCTGATGTTCATACTTGACCTGCTGGCAATTCAAACACCTAGTCACATACTCCACTATGTCTTTCTTCATCCTCCGCCACCAATAATGTTGCCTCAAGTCACGATACATCTTCGTAGCTCCTGGATGAATGGAATACCGCGAACTGTGTGCCTCTTCTAGTATCCTCTCCCTCAGACCATCAACATTAGGAACGCATAGACGACCCTGGAGCCGCAAAACACCATCACCGCCGATAGAAATCTCCTTGGCACCTCCCTGAAGCACCGTCTCTCTGAAAATTGCCAAATGTTGATCATCGAACTGCCCGGCCTTTATCTGCCCCGACAATGAAGACTGAGCAACCACACACGCAAGAACCCGGCTGGGCTCTGAAATGTCAAATCTCACAAGTTTGTTAGCCAAGAACTGAATGTCCAAAGCTAGTGGCCTCTCCTCTGCTGGAATAAATGCCAAGCTACCCATACTCTCTGCCTTTCTGCTTAAGGCATCCGCGACCACATTCGCCTTGCCCGGATGATAAAGAATAGTGATGTCATAATCCTTCAGTAACTCGATCCACCTACGCTGCCTCAAATTAAGATCCCTTTGCTTGAACAAATGTTGCAAGTTGTGATGATCAGTGAAACCTCACATAACACCCCATAAAGATAATGCCTCCATATTTTAAGAGCATGAACAATCGCGGCCAACTCTAGATCGTGCACAGGATAATTTTTCTCATGAATCTTCAGCTGACGGGAGGCATATGCAATAACTCGCCCCTCCTGCATCAATACACAACCCAAGCCAACGTGCGAAGTGCCACAATATACCGTGTACATCCCTGAACTAGAAGGCAATACAAGGACCGGTGCCGTAGTCAAAGCTGTCTTGAGCTTCCGAAAGCTCTCCTCACAATCATCGGACCAACGGAAAGGATCACCCTTCTGGGTCAACCTAGTCAGAGGTGATGCAACAGATGAAAAGCCCTGCACGAATCGTCTGTAATATCCTGCTAAACCCAGGAAACTCCTGATCTCGGTCACTGAAGTAGGGCGTGGCCAACTCTGAACTGCCTCAATCTTCTTGGGATCCGCCTTAATACCCTCTCCTGACACAACATGCCCCAAGAATGCCACTGGCTCTAGCCAAAACTTACACTTGGAGAACTTAGCATATAGCTTCTGCTCTCGCAAGGTCTGAAGCACTACTCTTAGATGCTGCTCGTGCTCCCCCAGGCTACGTGAGTATATCAAGATGTCTTCAATGAAGACGATGACAAAGGAATCAATATAAGGCCTTAACACCCGGTTCATCAAGTCCATAAATGTCGCTGGCGCATTAGTCAAGCCAAAGGACATCACCAAAAACTCATAATGGCCATATCTAGTCCGGAATGCAGTCTTCGAAACATCCGAGTCCCAAATCTTCAGCTGATGGTACCCTGACCTAAAGTCTATCTTAGAGAACACCCTAGCACCCTACAACTGGTCGAACAAATCATCGATACGAGGCAACGGTTACTTGTTCTTGATGGTGACTTTGTTCAACTGGCGGTAATCAATGCACATCCGCATAGTCCCATCCTTCTTCTTCACAAATAACACTGGTGCACCCCAAGGTGATACACTGGGCCTAACAAACCCATTTGCTAACAACTGCTCAAGCTGCTCATTCAACTCCTTCAGCTCTTTAGGAGCCATACGGTACGGTGGGATGGATATAGGCTGGGTGCCTGGAGCCAAATCAATACAAAAATCGATATCACGATTCGGTGGCATGCCAGGAAGATAAGAAGGAAACACATTGGCGAACTCTCGAACCACTTGGACTGAATCAATCGTCGGAGACTCTGCGGTGGTGTCCCGAACATAAGCCAAGTATGCCAAACACCCCTTCTGAACCATCTGCTGAGCCTTCAGGAAAGAGATAACCCGGCTAGATGTATCAAAAGTGAAACCCTTCCACTCCAACCCTTGCAACCCTGGCATCGCCAAAGTAACAGTCTTGGCATGGCAATCTTGAATGGCATGATATGGAGATAACCAATCCATGCCCAGGATGATCTCAAAGTCGATTATGTCAAGCAATAGGAGATCCGCTCCAGTCTCAAAACCACAGAAGGTAACCACACAGGACCGGTAGATCCGGTCTACAACCAAGGAATCGCCCACAGGAGTGAACACATGAACAGGAGTGCCCAAAGGTGCAGGAGGAATAACCAGGAAACGAGCAAACAGAGATGATACATATGAATAGGTGGACCTTGGATCAAACAATACCGAAGCATCCTTACCGCAGATGGAAATAATACCTGTGATGACGGCTTCGGAGGCCAATGCATCTGGCCTGACTGGAAGAGCATAGAATCTGGCTGGAGCGTCGGCTGGCTGACCTCCACCTGACTGAGCTGTAGGTGGCTGACCTCTCCCTACCTGACCTCCACCCCTAGAACGGCCCCTACCAATATGCCCTCCACCTCTAGGTGGCGGGGCAGCCGGTGCTGAAATCATAGGCTGCTGACCCTGCTGTACTGCCTTGCCCCGGAGCCTGGGGCAGTATCTCCTCATATGACCAAGGTCCCCGCACTCGAAACAACCCCGCGGTGCAGCGACCTGCTACCCTGATGGCTGCCCCTGATGGCCGGTAGACCCACTGGGAGAAGCCTGAATAGCCGGTGGACGATATGAACTCTCCGGCATAGCACTGAAATAAGAATCAGAAGAACCCTGAATAGCTGGTGGGTGATAAGAACTCTCTGGCATGGCACTAAAATAGGGACGCGCTGGAGCACCCTGAGCAAGTGGTGGTGCTGAATATGGGGTCCTACTGGGCTGCCCCCTCCCAAACTGACCTCTGCCCCTAGCCGGGGCACCTCTGAACTCTCCGGAGAACCTGGCCCTCTTATCCTGCTGCATCTGCTCCCTACCCCTCAGACGGTAGCCCTCAATCCTCCGAGCAATCTCCACTACTAACTGATAAGAAGTCCCCATCACCACCTCTCTAGCCATGTTGGCCCTGATGCCAGAATGCAACCCTGCAACAAACCTCCGCACCCTCTCCGCGTCAGCAGGAAGTATCATTAATGCATGGAGGGATAACTTGGAAAACCTCGCCTCATAATCAATCACGGACATCTGACCCTGCTCTAGCTGCTCAAACTGATACCACAGCTCTTCCCTCTCAGAGGGTGGAATATACCTATCCAGAAACAACTGCGTGAACTAGCTCCAAGTGATAGGAGGAGAACCTGCTGGTCTGCCTAGAACATAAGACTGCCACCATTTGCGGGCCCTGCCCTCTAGCTGGAAAGTAGTGAAGTCAACCCCATAAGACTCCAATATCCTCATGTTGTGCAGTCTGTCCCTACACCTATCAATGAAGTCCTGAGCATCCTCATGGCGCTCACCCCCAAAGATAGGAGGGTAAAGTCTAGTCCATCTATCCAACAGCTTCTGCAGGTCACCATCCGCAGCTGGTCTGGGCTCGGGTATCACTGCAGCAACTGGCTGAGCCCTATCTGTGGGTAGTGCACCCGGAGTCTGATACACTGCAGCTGCATGACCATGAGCCTGAGAAGTAGGGGTCTGTGCTCCCCCTTTCGCCTGTGATGTAGTTGGATCTGCTGGAAATAAACCAGTCTGAGTCATGGTGTCCATGAATCGTAGCATACGACCCATGACCTCCTGGAATCCCGGTGATGTCATAAAGTCTGTCGGGGTAGGCTCAGCTGCGGGCAACTCGCCCTGCTCCTCGATGATAGGATCTCCCGCAGTGTTGGCCTAAGAACATGTAAATTTTTGAAGAATGACAAATGAACTCAGTCATGGACCAGGTCCATCATGTGAAGCACAGTCATGATCAACCTACACATGTGAGATGCACGTGAAGGAGATAAGTCCCATTGATCAAGCAGCAATATCTCCTGATCTGATCAAAAAGGTTGCATATTGGATAAGGGGAGAAAGTCTCCTTATGTGAAGAGAACACAATCTGGATAAAAGATAGTGTTGGAGTTTGAGATGTTCAAGGACTCAACTTCGATGGAAGATCAGCAATTGAGTTACAATCAAACTCTGATTACTAACCTATTAAAAGATAGTGATTGTTCTCTTGTACAGGCATTGCACAAACGCAGAAGTTAAACTAAATTGAGAGCAAAAGAGCAAGGCGATTTTGCAAGCAATTTATGTGAGATTTAAGTGTGCACTCCTAAAGCTACTTGAACGAGATAGAAGAACCAATTCCATTATGCCTTTCTTTTGTGATAGTTCAATTGTAGTAGGTGATTTAGAATTGTACCTTTCAGCTTTCATAGAAGCAATTGTATTAGGTACTTAGAGTGTTCAAGTTATAAGCTAACTTGAAGTTGTCGCAACAGTTGAGGCTATGTGCCACAACGGGATTAGAGTTAATTCTTAGGTTTACAAAAAGTTTTGTAAATGCTGTTTTGGCTTGGTGATTTTAGTGGAAGTTTGGGAAAATCATACTGAGTAGTAGGTCGTGGTTTTTTCACCTTTTGAGCCAGGTGTTTTCCACATAAAAATCTCTATGTTCTTTATTTTATGTACTTATTATTCCGCAAACAGTAGAGTTAGTACACCTAGAAGAACCAAGTTATTTTAGAGCAAAAAATTAGGTACCACACAAATCACCCCCCCCCCTCTTGTGTGGTATTGACGTATAAAACATCAATTAGTATCAGAGCGGGTTATCCTTGAAGAGGCTAACACCTTAGGAAAAGATCAATATGAGTGCTCTACCTGGGAACTAGAAGGGCAATCCACTGCTAGGCCTCCACTCTTCAATGGTCAGTACTATTCTTGGTGGAAAAACAGGATGAGGGATCACATCATAGGAAAAGACTATGAACTCTGGGACATAGTCACTGATGGTCCTCTAGCAACTACAAAGAAAAATGCTGAAGGAGTGGATGTGCCAAAGACAAGAGTTGACTGCACTGCTGAAGACCTGAAGAAGTGGGAGAAGAATGCCAAGGCCAAGAAATGGCTTGTGTGTGGACTAGGTCCAGATGAGTACAACAGAATTCAAAGCTGTACCACTGCTAAGGAAATTTGGGACACTTTGCAAGTGGCTCATGAAGGAACACCTCAAGTAAAGAGGTCCAGAGGAACACTGCTGTATTCTCAATATGAGAATTTCACCATGAGGAAGGAGAATCTATCCAGGAGATGTACACAAGGTTCACAACATTAACAAATGAACTTAAATCTCTTGGTAGAATTATACTTGAAGAAGACAAGGTTGAGAAAATTTTGACAAGCGTCTTACCAGTGACTTGGGAAAGCAAAATCACTGCTATTCAGGAATCAAAGAACATTGCTACCCTCAAGCTGGATGAACTGATTGGAAACCTCACTGCCTATGAACTAAGAAGGCAAACCATGAAAATGGATGCACCCAAAAAGGAAAGAAGTCTGGCTCTCAGAACAGCTGAAGGTGCAGATCTGGAGGATAATGAAGTAGCCATGATCACTAGAGATTTCAAAAAGTACCTGATGAGAGGAAAGGGTTCTTCAAGAGGTACAACCTTCAACAAACCAAAGGCTCCTGAGAAACAGACCAATGAGGGCTGCTACAAATGTGGTAAGACTGATCACATGATCAAGAACTGTCCTCAATGGGAAATTGAGTGGAAGAAGGAAAGGGTTGAACGAAGAAATAGGAAGAAGGAACAGGTTCAACCCAAAAGAAACAAAGGATCAACAAAGGCTATGGTTGCTGCGTGGGGAGAAACATCAGATGAAGACTCAGAAGATGAAGCTGGAGATGAACAAGCACTTATGGCCATCGGAGATTCAGATGATGAACAAGAGGTAAGTGTCATTCATCTCAAAGACAAGATTAAATTCCTGTCTAAAGAAAGGTTGTCTGAACTATTGCTAGACTTCATTGATGAGTCTGAGATAATTAACAATGAGAAGGAAGAGCTGTCTAGGGAATGTGTGATCCTAAAAGCCAAGTGTAAAAACCTAGAGTCTAGGGCTAATGAGAGTGAAAATAAAAATACTGAGTTGAAGAACCAGGTTCTTAAACTTGACACTAGTGTCCTAGAACTTAGGTCTGAGAACTTAAAACTGAAACTAGGAACAGGAAAGAAGAAAGCTGATCACACACATCTCACCCTAGAAGAAAACTTAGGAAAAATGAAGGATGAGCTGTACAGGAAGGAGGAACAGATAAGAGTATTAAAAGAAGATCTAGGGAAGGTAAAACATGAACTAGACAGAACTTGCAAAATGGAACAACGCTTCTGATTCACTCTCCTGGATACAAGAACATCATAGTAGCAACAAAAGAGGACTTGGTTATGGGACTCAAGCACCTAAGTGGGATCCTAAAAGCAAGTACCTCGCTCTTCCTGAGAACAAAATCTGCACACACTGTGGCAAGACTGGCCATTACAAAAATGAATGTAATGCAAAAGAAAAGGCCAGTCAAAAGAACAAAGCTTTTGTTCAAGAAAAAAATAGGCTGCCTTAGTGGGCTAGAAGGAATCTGATTTATCCCTTTGCCTATAGAAAGGGACCCAAACTAGTTTGGGTTCCTAAGACTAACCCCTGATTTCTTTTTGCAGGACCAAGTGAAGGGAAGTAGCCAAATATGGTACATGGATAGTGGCTGCTCAAAACATATGACTGGAAGCAAGAACCAGTTCCTTTCACTTGAGGACTTAAAGGGAGGTAATGTCTCCTTTGGAAATGGGAAGAAAGGTGAGATTATTGGGGTTGGAAAGGTAGGTAAGACAGACTCTCACTCCATTGAGAATGTCTACCTGATAGATGGCTTGAAATATAGCCTGATCAGTGTGTCACAACTGTGTGACAGAGGTAACCTTGTAGCATTCACCTCTACTAAAGGCTTCGTGATTAACCTTACCACTGAAAAGATTGTTTTACAGGAAAAAAGAGTTAACAATATTTACATTGTAGATTTGTCTACTCTCTCAGAAAATGAACTAACCTGCCTAAGTGTGCTGGATAATGATCCCCTCCTGTGGCACAAAAGACTTGGTCATGCCAGTCTGAATCAGCTAAACAAACTAGTCTCCAAGGACTTGGTGATAGGGTTACCTAACATCAAGTTCAAGGAAGACAAAGTTTGTGAGGCATGTGCAAGGGGGAAGCAGGTAAGATCATCCTTCAAAAGCAAGAAAATGGTAAGCACAACCAAATCGTTGGAACTGGTTCATATGGATCTCTGTGGTCCAATGAGAACCATGAGCAGAGGTGGTAAGAAATATGTAATGGCATTAGTTGATGATTATTCTAGATTTACCTGGGTACTATTTCTAGCATCTAAAGATGAAGCATTTGACATGTTTACTGCCTTTGTTAGAAAAACCAAAAAACAACTAGGAAATCAACTTGCATCCATTAGGTCTGATCATGGAACTGAATTTGAAAATGCTAAGTTTGCTGAATTCTATGATGAAAATGGTATAGATCATAACTTCTCTGCCCCTAGGACTCCTCAACAAAATGGAGTAGTTGAAAGGAAAAACAGGACTCTTGAAGACATGGCTAGGACTATGCTTCTTTCTAGTAAATTGCCCCATAGCTTCTGGGCAGAGGCTGTAAACACTGCATGTTACATTATCAATAGATGCATGACTAGACCTCTTGTAAAGAAGACTCCCTATGAGTTACTTAAAGGGAGAAAGCCAAATATATCCCGTCTTAGGGCATTTAGATGCAAGTGCTTTGTGCACAATAATGGAAAAGACTCCCGAGGTAAGTTTGATCCCAGAAGTGATGAGGGAGTATTCTAAGGATATTCTTCATATAGCAAAGCATATAAAGTGATTAATAAAAGAACTTTGTGTGTAGAAGAAAGTTTACATGTAGTATTTGATGAAACTAAAATTCTTTCTGGGAGACAGGAACATGAAGATGAAGCCATTGGATTAGTAAAGGATTTGACTGAAGCCTCAGCACAAGTTAAAGTGGCACCAAAGAAGGAACAGGTGATGGAATAGGTTCTTCCATCCAGGGCAACCTGACAGGGGGGAACTTGTCAAAGAGGAAGTGAAATAAATCCCCTAAAAGAACCTATTCATGACCCTGTTCCTCAGCAACAGAACATGGGAGAAGCATCTAGTAGAAACCAGTTGGTTGTGAAACCTCACAAGTATCAAAGTTCTCATCCCATTGAGAACATTATCACTAATCCAACATCTGGAGTCAAAACTAGATCACAACTAAAGAATCTGTGTGCCTTTGATGCCTTTTTATCTTTTATTGAACCTAAAAATGTTGTTGAGGCTTTGCAGGATGCAGATTGGGTCAATGCAATGCAAGATGAACTTAATCAGTTCGAAAGAAGTCAAGTTTGGCATCTAGTCCCAAGACCCAAGGACAGATCAGTTATTGGTACAAAATGGGTCTTCAGAAACAAACTTGATGAAGATGGAATAGTTACAAGAAACAAAGCAAGACTGGTGGTCCAAGGTTACAGTCAAGAGGAAGGCATAGATTATGATGAGACTTTTGCTCCAGTTGCAAGACTAGAGGCAATAAGACTCCTCATAGACTTTGCAGCACACATGGAATTCACTCTTCATCAGATGGATGTAAAAAGTGCCTTCTTGAATGGCTACCTGAAAGAAGAAGTGTTTGTGAAACAACCTCCAGGGTTTGAAAGCAAGGAATGTCCTGAGCATGTGTACAAGTTAGACAAGGCTCTCTATGGAGTCAAGCAGGCTCCAAGAGCATGGTATGAACGACTGTCCAAATTCCTGCTTGAACATGGCTACAAAAGAGGTAAAATTGACAGTACCTTATTCTTAAGGGAAAAAGGTAAGGATCTCCTTGTGGTACAAATATATGTTGATGACATAATCTTTGGGGCAACCACTAACAAACTAAGTAAGGATTTTGCAAAATTAATGGGGAGTGAGTTTGAAATGAGCATGATGGGTGAGCTTAACTTCTTCTTAGGCTTACAGATCAAACAAAGCCCAAATGGAACCATGATCCATCAGCAGAAATATGCAAAGGAGCTGATCAAAAAGTTTAAAATGGTTGAATAAAAGGAAATAGACACCCCCATTGCAACTGCCACTAAATTAGACATAGATGAACCTGGTTCATCTGTTGATCAGAAGTTGTATAGGGGTATGATTGGTTCACTTTTGTATCTTACTACCAGCAGACCTGACATAGTTTTCAGTGTAGGGCTTTGTGCTCGGTTTCGGGCTAATTCAAAGGAATCTCACTTAACTGTTGTCAAGAGGATACTGAGATATTTGAAAGGCACTACTGATCTGTGTCTTAGGTACCCTAAAGGTAGAAATTTTAATCTAGTAGGGTATGCTGATGCTGATTATGCAGGTTTCCTTGTGGATAGGAAGAGCACCTCAGGTATAGTTCATTTTCTTGGTTCATGTTTTGTATCATGGGCTACTAAAAAGCAAAATTCAGTGGCCTTATCCACTGCTGAGGCTGAATATATTGCTGCTGCCTCTTGTTGTGCTCAATTGCTATGGATCAAATAGCAGCTGGTAGATTTTGGCATTAAAGTTGGTTGCATTCCTATATTCTGTGATAACACTAGTGCTATAAGTATGACAAAGAACCCTGTTCATCATAAGAGGACTAAGCACATAGATGTTAGACACCACTTCTTAAGAGATAACTATGAGAAAAGATTGATCTCCATAGAATTCTGTGCTACTGATAAATAAATTGCTGACATCTTCACTAAAGCACTGAGTAGAGAAAACTTTGAGAGGAACAGGTTGGAATTAGGGATGATTAAGATCACCTAATAGGTCCAGCTCAAAATGCACAATGAAAAAAAAATTTTTGGCTAGGAACTCTGAACTTGTGTAAATATCTAGATTAATTCTTACTCAGCTTCATACTTTAATTAGTATACTCCTGTGACATGTGTTAATATGACTCACTGATCTCTTACAAAATTTTCTCTATTATGGTAATTTGAGGCATGTTCAAGAGAATTCTAAATGAAGAACCTGGTTCATCAATATGGGTTCATCTGAAAGGTATGTTTTCTATACTCTGCACAATTAGAAATATAAATATTTAAATCATGAGCAGAAGTCCTAAAATTGTTCAATTCCTAGAATATTCTATCCGTTAGCTTTGAACCAGTTCTGTCTACGTAGAACTCTAAACCGAAAAAATTGCCTAAAATCTAGAAAAGACAAATCGATCATTCAAACGTGAAATTTCAGGTTGATTAGACCTCTAATTGACCACTGCAAAAGCTGCCATTATCCATTAAATGCGTATTTCTCTTTAAATACACATCATTCTTTCTGCCAACTCCATAATTCTAAACCGTCAAAAATTTCTCTTCACTTTCTCTTACCCACTTTTTCTCCAAAATTCTAATTCACCTATTCTCCCCAGAAATCAGCGATAATGTCAAACCCACAAGATAATCCTGGAACTCTTCCACAACCCACTCCCTCTGATTCATCTTCCTCTCCTCCACCCAACACAACTCCCAACCCTAGGTTGCGAAGGGTAAAAATGCTTGCTCGAAAAATAGTGGCTTCTGGGGCTCTTTCAAAGAAGTTGAATGCAAAATGAAAGGCAAGCTGGGTCCAAGACTCTGAGTCTACCTCTGATTCTGAGTCGTACAAGTCAGCGAGTAAGGGGGAAGAAACTGGGTCTTCTGACTCGGAGAAGGCTCAAGATTCTCAGGAAATTTCTTCTGTGTCTGAGAATTTAGAAACTAGGTTGTTCAGTTGGGCCAATCAGGGATGTAGAATTACCTGGAGTAGGTAGTAGTGGTGGTAAAAAGAAATCTACAAAAGAAAAAGAGAGAAAGGGTGCATGTGGTGAAGAGATGGGAAATGGGAAATGAGTGGTTTATCATTCACCCACTGCTGGTTTGTTTGTGCCTGCTATCTGTGGGATTAAACAAGAACATGTAGAAGAGAGTGGCAAGAAGTCAGGGGGAAGTGGTTCTGGTGAAGCTGCTGAGGGGTTGGTTAACTTAAGTTCACAGAGAGATGAACCTGGTTCATCAGTTGAAGAGACCCTAGCAGACCTCTTGAAAAAGGTTGGGGTGAGTTATGATCCAAAGAAAAGAAGAACTACCACACCAAAAGCCCCCAGTGCTCCTAAACCCTCAATGAAAAGAAAGGCTTCATCTCCAACAACTACTGAATTTTCATTGCCAAAGGATAGAGCTACAAGAAGCAGGGTGAAGCAGAGTGAGAGTGATCTCCAAAAAGCTCTAGCTGAGAGTAAAAAGAAAAAGTTGGCTAAAGGAAAAGGGAAGGTTGCAGAGCCCTCAGAGGCTGTGGAGGTTGAAGAGATGGAACAGGTCCATCAGGAGGAAGTTCAACCAGTGGAGGTTCAGACCCCCAAGCCCAAAAAGCTCAAGACTTCTTCCAAGAAGTCTTCCTCTGTGTCTGAAGCTGCTGAACCTTCATTAGCCAAGAGGACAAGGTCCGCAGTGAAAAGTAAACAAGTGAGAATTTCAGAAGATGAGGAATGGACTGGAGAAGAAGAAGAAGATGAGTCTGGTGAACAAGACAAGCTTGCCATGTTTGGCAAAAGAAAGATTTTGAAGGGTAGACTGCTGAAAGACCTGGTGGAACCAGGAATGATGAGACTGGTGGATGCCTTGACTACTCAGGGGTGGAACTACATGGTCCTTCAGATGGATGGAAGGCTAGCCAGGAATGAAATTATTGAGTTCATGGCTAATCCAGAGGTTAAGGATGGCAAGGTTAGCAGCCTGGTGAAAGGAGTTCAAGTGTCCTTTGATGCTGAAAAACTGGGAGAGATCCTTGATATACCCTCTGAAGGGTTTGATGACTATACAAGGCAAAGGTGGCCTTGTATGGACTCCCTTCCTACTGCACTTGAAATTACCAGGAGGTTTTGTGATGCTGAAGATATGAATGAAGCCAGGGCTGTGCAGAAAAGTGAAATGAGGCCTGAGCACAAGGTCTTGTTTGAATTTGTCAATAAGTGTCTATTGCCCAGACAGGAGAGAAGGCATATTGCAAATTATACGGATTTAGTGCTGATGGAGTGCCTGGAAAGAGGAATTCAAATCAATTGGCCTGCACTAATCATCAAGCTGCTGGACAGAGTCATCAATGGCTCCAAGGCTCATGCTACCCCCTGTGGCTTTATTCTGACCACGGTTCTGGATAGGTTCAATGTGCCTCTGAAGAAATGGGAAATGGTCTCGAGCAAGGATCACTTTGGCATTAATACTCTGATTGCTTGTGACTATTTAGTCTCTGCCATCCCAAATAAACCTGGTTCATCCAAGAAGACTCTTATCAACAGCAAAGTCAGGGCTCTAGTTCAGGAATATGAAGCCAAGGATGCTGAGATAGCTAGGCTCAAGGCTCGTGTGGCAGAGGTGGAATCTGAGAGGGATGCCCTCAGAACTGAGCTTTCCAAGGAAAAGGAGAAGAATGATGGAATTCTTCACAATATGCTGAATCTTCTCCAAGCCCAAAACCAACCCTCTAGCTCCCCCAAGCCTTAGGAATCCTAGCTTTTGTCTCCTGAACTTGTTCAGTACCTTCGGTGACCCAGATCAAGGATTTTTCTATCTTTTTGCTCATGTTTTAAATGTTGTTGCTTTCTGGTTGTGGATTGTGGTAGCAACATATCTCTATCAATGAAATCTACTGCTTTTGCTCTTGTTCAATGTTTATCTTTCCTTGATAGTTTAAATATGTTTGCTTGATTACTGATGATTAACCATGATTGCACTTGCAGTTGCCCTAGTGGCCATGAGTACTTAATAATATCTGGGACTCACACATTGTATGCAACTTTTCGATGATGCCAAAAGCGGGAAGAAATTTGTGCTTTACACACATTATGAATAAGTGATATTTATAACCTAATTAACCTGGTCCTTGATGATGAGTAAATTTTCTACACTTTGTTTTGATGGTTGAGCTGAGTTCTTACAGGATCCAAGTAAGTAAAAAGCACAGAGTTTGTCATCACCAAAAAGGGGGAATTTGTTAGCCCAAGAACGGGTGAAGTTTTGAAGATTGACAAAAGAACTCAGACATGGACCAGGTCCATCTTGTGAAGCATAGTCATGATCAACCTGTACATGTGAGATGCACGTGAAGGAGATAAGTCTAACTGATTAAGCAACAATATCTCCTGATCTGATAAAAAAGGTTGCATATTGGATAAGGAGAGAAAGACTCCTTACATGAAGAGAACACAGTTTAGGATGAAGATAATGTTAGAGTTTTGAGATCACTATGAACTCTTCTACGATAGAAGAGTAGCAATTGAATCCCAGTCAAACTCTGATTACTGACCTATTAAATGTTAGTATTGTTATCTTTTACAGGCAATGCACATAAGCAGAAGTTAAACTTAAATTGAGAGCAAAAGAGCAAGGCGATTTTGCAAGAAATTTACGTGTGATTCGAATGTGCAATCCTGAAGCTACTTGAACGAGATAGAAGAACCAGTTCCAAGTGTCTATCTTTTATTCTAGTTCAATTGTAGTAGGTGATTCTACATTGTATCTTTCAACTTTCATAGAAGCAATTGTATTAGGTACCTAGAGTGTTCAAGTTAGAGTTAACTTGAAGTTGTCGCAACAGTTGAGGTTGTGTGCCACAACGAGATTAGAGTTAATCCTTAGGTTTACAAAGAGTTTTGTAAATGCTGTTTTGGCTTAGTGATTTTAGTGGAAGTTTGGGAAAATCCTACTGAGTAGTAGGTCATGGTTTTTTCACCTTTTGAGCCAGGTTTTTTCCACGTAAAAATCTCTGTGTTCTTTATTTTCTGTATTTATTATTCTGCTAAAGAGCAGTAGTTGGAACACCTAGAAGAACCAGGTCCTTCTATAGTTCAGATAAGCGAAAATTGGGTACCGACACAAATCACCCCCCTCCTTGTGTGGTATTGACGTTTAGAACATCAATTGGTATCAGAGCAGGTTATCCTTGAAGAGGTTAACACCATCTAATGGTATCAGAGCAGGTTATACCTTGAAGAGGTTTAACACCTTAGG
>NW_017670780.1:174335-234264 GCF_001879085.1 Nicotiana attenuata | reverse complement strand
CTACTGAGTAGTAGGTCGTCGTTTTTTCACCTTTTGAGCCAAGTGTTTTCCACGTAAAAATCTATGTGTTCTTTATTTTATGTACTTATTATTCCGCAAACAGTAGAGTTAGTACACCAAGAAGAACCAGGTTCTTCTAGAGCGAAAAATTGGGTACCACACAAATCACCCCCCCTCTTGTGTGGTATTGACGTATAAAACATCACGCAGGATCCGCTGGTGGTACTACTGGGATAGCTATGGGACACCCTCCTCCCCTACCTCGGGCCGGTGCCCTCCCCCGGCCTCTGCCTCGGCCTCTCGCAACGGGGGGAGCAGCTCCTCCCAGTTCTGGAAAATCAGCCGTGCGTGTCCTCACCATCTGTGAGAGAATAGGAGAGGGAAATTTTAGTATACCAACCACTGCACGATAGGAATGAATAAAGAGTAGTTTTTCCTAACACCCTATTGCCTCTCAAAGATAAATACAGACGTCTCCGTACCGATCTGCAAGACTCTATTAGGTTTGCCCGTAACTTGTGAGACCTACGTGAACCTAGTGCTCTGATACCATGTCGTCATGACCCATTTCCAAAATAGATCGTGATTGCGCCCAATACCATTGTCAGGCAAGCCAACCCGGAAATATAATTAAACTCTCATTTTTACCTTTACCAAAATAAGTGCGAGAATTCATTAAGTTAAAATCAAACCAAGAATGAACAGTAATAAGTCAGAAATAGTTTTACAACTCCCCAAAATAATAATCTACCAACGTGTGTGCCAAGACCTGGTGTCACAAGTAATGGGTGACTAGTAGAATATACAAAAGAAATAAACTATCCTACTGTCCATGAAGGATTATACAGCAAAAATAAAGGAAGACTCCATCAAGCTGCTGAAGGGCACAGGAAAGGGGCTGCTCATCATGGAAGTCTCGATCAATAAATCAGGGGCGCGCACCAGATTGATAACCAGATACACCTACCTCAGATCCTGTAAAATTAAGTACAGAAGTGTAGTATGAGTACATAAACAATATGTACCCAGTAAGTATCCCATCTAATCTCGAATAAGTAGAGACGAGAAGTCGACTTGACACTTACTAGGTTTAAATAATATAACAAAGTGTTCTGCTAGGCAAGATAGTTACAAATAATCAACAGTGTGTAGCAAGAGGTAATGAGTCGTGTCCTTAACAATTTTACAGATAACCGTACACATTTCAAGTATTTAGCAGAACAAGTCGTGGATAAGATTTCACATATATATATATATATATATATATATATATATATATATATATATATATATATATATATATACATACATACATACATACATACATATATATATGTATGTATGTATCATGCGCACATTATGCCGAGGTCGACGGCCCGATCCAATAGAAAATAAATTGTGCACTGCCAGAGGGTCGAATGGCGCGAACCATAGATGCATCTATTTCTACCTAGGCGATCGGCCCGATCCACAAATGTCAATTTATATCAAGCAACACATGAATGCGCATTTACTTCCAAGTAAAATTCATACAAGTACCCAACAAGTGTATACATTCGCTTATATTCCTTTCCAAATCTCTAGCATAACCTAAGTGGTCACATTAGCAAGAAAGAATAGAGACATTCACAAATATGGCATGATACGGGTCCTAGACTACCCGGACAATTAACATAATAGTAGCTACGCACGGACTCTCGTCACCTAGTACGTACGTAGCCCCCGCATTTAGTAGCAAATCACTCAATTATTACACCTATGGGAACAATTCCCTCTTACAAGGTTAGAAAGGAGACTCACCTCGCTCCAAAGTGCACTTCCAATGCCAAAAATGAGCCCGAATCCTCAATTTGGAGCCGAACGATTCGAAACCAGATAAACGAGGTAGGAACTAGTCAATACAAGCTTACAAGATCATATTCTAACTATTTAAGCAATTTCTCACCCTTAAACACCAATTTCCTAAAATTCGACCCCGGGACCACGTGCCCGGATTCCGAGATTTTTCAAGGGAATTTGTTTTTCATAACCCAAGGATCAATAATATATGATTTCTAGTTCATTTCCTAACAAATTTTGTGGTCAAATTCAACTCTTGTCAAAACCCTAGGCTTTTGCTCTAACCCCATGATTTCACCTTAATACTAGTGCTTAATCTACCTAAAACATAAATATTAAACTAGAGATAGGTAGAACATACTTACCTCAACATGCTAGGTGAAGGTCTTCTCTCAAAGCTCTAAAATCGCCCAATGGAGGAGTGAAATATGGCAAAAATGGACTTAGAACCCGTAATAAATGAACTCACTGCCTCAGTGATTTCCGCATCTACAGTCAGGGGACCGCATCTGCGGTCCCGCTTCTGCGAGGAAGAAACCGCATCTGCGAAAAGGAGTCAAGCGGGCTGGGACCGCTTCTGCGGTCTTGAAGCAGCTTCTACGACTTGGGAGCCGCTTTTGCAGTTCCTGGCCTGGCCTGCCCTAGGCCGCATCTATGGTGGGAGGACCGCTTCTGCGGTCTCGCACCTGCGGTCCACCAATCGCAGGTGCGGTTATGACAGAAGCAGCAGCTTCAGCACTTCTCAAAAATTTCAACTTCACTCGAGCCTCGTCCGATTGACACTCGGGGCTCCCGGGCCCCGCCCGAACATACCGACAAGTATAAAATCACGAAACGGACCTACTCGAACCTTCGGAACGCCTGAAATAACGCTAAATCTAAGAATCACCCCCTAAAACCAATTGAATCAAACTTATGAACTTCAAGTTCTTAATTTTCCTCTAACGGGACAAAACGCCCTTAAACTACTCGGATTGACACCAAATTTTACGGGAAATGCTTAAATGTTATGCCGGACCTGTACCGGACTTCGGAACCAAGATACGAGCCTAATACCCATGAAATCAATCATTAATTAGTTTTCTTTAAATCCTTAATATTTCAGATTAACAATTTCTAATAAAATTCATTACTCGGGCTAGGGGCCTCGAAATTCGATTCCGGGCATACGCCCAGGTCCCATATTTTCCTACGGACCCTCCGGGACCGTCAAATCGCGAATCCGGGTCCGTTTGCTCAAAATGTTGACCGAAGTCAAACTTAGCCTTTTAAGAAAATCCTAAGGAGTCAAATGTGCATATTTCAATCCAAACTCTTCCAAATCCCGAACCAACCACCCCCGCAAGTCGTAAATTAGCTAAGGCAAGCGCGGGAAGTTTTATTTAAGGGAACGGGGTTCTAAAAGGCGAAACGACCAGTTGCGTCGTTACACCAGGAGTTGTCAAGATATTGCTCCCTTACTTTCACAGATTTGCCAGTGTTACGTCTTATATAAATTGGGTATAAGTCCTTTCCTTTTCTTGTATCGTCGGAAAACTCTTTGGATACTTAAATTTGCATTCTCTTTTTTTTATTCATACTAGAATTTGTAGGATTCAAATAACCACAAGGCTCATGCATCATATGTTTAATAACAAGCTTATGTAAGCAAGAGTTTGCATCAGGATCAGGTAGGTCAGCAGAGACAAACTTGTCATAAGCTTCAGGTGTCAATAATTTATTGTCATCAGTAAGTATAATAAGAAAATGAGCATGTGGAAGACCTCGTTTTTGAAATTCTATAGTGTACATAAAAGCTGAAACTTTTCCAAATATGTTTGTTTTTAAAATATCTGTTTTCATCTCTTTTACCTTCGCTCTAAATACTCGACTAACTAAATCGAGCCTATTTTGAGTTTCGTCTATTGCGAGAAAATGCTCTTTTATTTCTGGCCAAGCGGGATTGCATGTCATGGTCAAAAATATATCAGGTTTTCCAAAGTGTTGCACTAACGCAATAGCATCCATGTAAGGCCCCGTGAATTTTTTTCTACTCAAAACCCGAATCTCGTAGTGCCAAGTTAGGATCAATTATTGGAATCTCGTAGTGCCAAGTTCGGACCCTTAGAGCTGATCTATGCATTTAAAAATCAAAAACCAAAGCTTTCCGGAAGGGTGCAAAAATGCGGTCCAGAATGCGGTCTCATACCAGGTATGCGGACCGCAAATCTGCCGCAAAGTGAGTCAGTGGGTTAGCTAATTTGAGGTTAAGAATGCGGTCCATTATGCGATCGCACAACCGATATGCGGACCGCATAATCGTCGCATAAATTCCTTGGGATTTTGTGAAGGTCAGCTCTGCGGTGCATTATGCGACCTCATAACGGGTTTGCGGACCACATTTCCGTCGCATACCCAAACAGAATGTTCAGGTTTTGGGAGCCTTTTTGCGGTCCAATATGCGGCCCGCATTTCCACTTTGCGATTGCAAATGCGACCGCAGATTCGACTCGGGGCTCCAATTTTCTAATTTTTAACCCAACGCCCCTATCGTTATATTGGGTATTATAGCTCGTTTTGAGCATTTTCTGGACATTTCTAGAGTGAGGGAGAGGGGTCTAAGTGAGAGAAAGTTCTCCCTATCAAATTACTCCATAGAATCTTGCTAAATCCTTGAAGCTAATCAAGTGAAGGCTCCTAAATCTTCATCCCAAGAGGTAAGGCTCCATCACCTCAGCTCATATTTGTATACTTAGCTATATGGGGTCCTTAGGGAAGTAATTCATGGGTATAAAAATGAATCTCTTGCATGCATACCACACCATAGCATTGGAAAGTAGTAAATTAAAAAGATGGCAATTGGGGGTATAGAATGATAGAAATTCCTCTCAAAGGGGGCCTAAGATCATAATGCACCTCAAAGTGTTCGATATTATGCTTGAACCAAGCTAGAATCTCAACCTCGTCTCTAATTTTCGGTTTAATTTGTAATTCTTGCATCATAGATCGAAGTGATAAGAATTCCGGAATTTGTAAAGAGTAAGGAAAGCTATATTGAGGTATGTATGGCTAAAACCTCCTTTTATTAGAAATTGAGCTCCGTTGGCGTTTACGAAGGTGTGGTGAGATTTGAATTGGTTGGTGTACTGATTATTGTTTCACATTGATTGATTTGCAATTTATATGCACATATACATGAAAGATGTGCCCCAAACGTGAGTAATGTACTATTCTTGATATTTAATGAAGTATGAAGTATGCAATCATGTGTTGAAATGCGTGGGCTATAAGCCAAAGATCAAAACTGAGAATTTCCATGCTAATCGTGTGAACACTTACATGTGCTTGCAACTTGAATTATTTTCGTATGTGCCTATGATCATAACTTGCAAGGTGAATATTGAAAAAGGAAAATGATGAGATAAGTGTGGACCAAAGTGCCCATGAATTGAATTGATACATGAAAGATAATTGATTCAAGTGAGATGATTAATGAGAAAGAAACCACGCCTATCGGGCCGTGATCGAACACCATGCCGCGCACATGGTGGTGATGTGCTGATATTGAACTCCGGATAAGGGAAATGAAATAGTGATTGAGATATATGCCTCCAATGAGGCAACCTAGCCGGTCGGGTCGTGATCGGACTTCCCTCAGGATAGCGGTGGTATCGAGAACAGTGATGAACGTGTGAAAGAAATGCCCCCAAACTAAGTTATGGGAATTATGTGAATGATTCTATGACTTGCATATTTGATCCACCTATGTGATTTACTTGTCATTGCTCGGTAGTTCTTTCTAGTAAAATGGTGTTAAGTTATACATACTAGTACTATTCTATGGTACTAACGTCCCTTTTGCCGGGGACGCTATATTTTTTTTAATGAATGTAGGTGGCTCCGTAGCAGATAGTGTTGATCGTGTGTAGTGGAGCATTCTCCTTCTCAAAGATCTTGGTGAGCCCCTTTCTCCTTCAAGGGGCTACATTGCACATCTCTTGCCTTTTTGGACTTTCACTTTTGAGGTATAGCCGGGGCCTTGTTGCCGGCGTTGTCACATTTATCTTTTGTTTCCTTAGAGGCTCCGTAGACATACATGTGGGTCAGATGTGGGTGTCGGATGGGTGTGCGAGCTATGTTGTAATTCTATACTTATGTTGCCTATGAATTATAACTCTATGGGAACTTTGGAAACTAACTTATCTACAGTTTAATGTTATGATCTAAAATGAACTAAAAATGTCGAATATACTATCTTCCATTGTTGAATGAATGAAAGCATGGTCCCCGTATGCGTATTGAGTTCGGTAGGTAGTGTTTGGTAAGGCTTGCTCAGTTAGGGTCACTCGATTGAGCGCCAGTCGCGCCTCCCGAGGTTGGGGCATGACAATCCATATAACCTGACGCATATCTCTCGGACCACCTGTAAAACTTGTCGATAGAAAGTTCTGTTTTCCTATCTTAGAAGATTCTCTTTCACCAAGCCGTAGGATATCAAGAATTCCTTGTTACATCAATCCGAAATAAATCTTGGTTAAATGAGGCAAAATCTGACCTCTGAGTTTCTACTTTTATGAACTCATCAACTGAGTATTGTTGAAACAATCTGCCAGAGTGTAAAACTTCTTTCTCTTCATTATCTCTCATTTGAAGTTTGTAACAATAATATTCCCGACAAGAAACAGTATCCCTTTTTCATTTTCCCTTTTCCAGAACTTCAGCTTCCATATCAAGTATTCCATCAATTGAACACATATTAAATAAAGTTGGAAGTTGTTATTTTTCGTAGTAAGCTCTCTTGTTTCTCAATTTATTCCCAGGTTGTGCAACCTTTTGAATACCAGAATGCCATCCGTTTTGACCGTAAGGTAGTAAAAGCGGATACTGCAAAGGGTCATAGCAACCGTAATAGTAATTTACCAGCTGGCTCTTGTTACTTTGAGTGTAAATTCGAATATGAGGTCCAGAAGTGTTATTGTTTGTTTCTTGTTCTAGCCATAATGCCGTTACGTCCTACACGGTTGGTAGGTTATATATTCGTTGATCTAATCCAGAACCACTCCTCAATGCAATATAAAAGTTTGATTATTCTGGAATATGTATTAGAGATTTCAAAAAAATACAGTAGGGATTTATCTTTAGCATATCCATTAACTTCTCAACAACTGATTGTCTAAGTATACCTGAGGAAGTCATTCGATTCAACATTTTAGTATTATCATCATAAAAATACAGTTGTAAATTTCTTGGCTGTCGATTTGGTGGAATTAAATCATTTATGTAGTGATACATTTATCCTTATACTCTAAATGTGTAAATACCATGGTTTCCTTTTGCTAGCGCCTTGTCATAGTTCACTCCAAGTAAAGCAGACGCAAAGATGTTATTGTACATTCTAAAGTAAGTACGAAAGTGCTCAAATTCTTCAGTATATAGTTCAGCAGGCATTTCATGTGATGTCAACTTAACCGAAGCGTTGCTACAACAAAATCCTGGAGGCTCATACTCAAATTTTTTGGCACCACAGTACTGGCAGTTCGGAACCTTTTTTAGAGCAACATAGTCACATTGTTGCTCTTTAGTAGCCAGGCATACCTTTCTGGTCCGGTTATTAGCTGAATATGTAAAAGTATCATTAGGGGAAAAATTGGATCACTAAGGAACATGTATGGTAGATATTATTGTAACATGAGGTATGCGTAGACACTCATGGTTTACAGTAATATACCGTTAACATGCCACTGGCAACAAAGTATAATATAAAGGCTTAAGTTTACCTGTTTCATGAATGGTAGGAGCATCACATATACTCTTCCCTTTTTTTAAATTAACCCGCAATTTAGGTACATGAGCTTCGAGGCTGGCAGCTGGCAAACAAAATTGTCAAGATGTTTAAAACCGTACAATGAAGCCTGAGTAGGTACAGAACTGATCAGGAAAGAGCACAAAGTATTTATGTATTTTTAGCTTATAGACACATTTAAGATAACTAACATATAATATTATTCCTGTGAAGAGAGTAGAAATGAATGTCTATATAAGATCAAAATTGAGGAAAACCTTTATTTTAACGGCCGACGGCTCTGCATCGTGTCCCTCGCAAGGTACACCAGATGTCGAACCTAATGTACAAAAAATTTTAATTAATATATTAAAGTACAATAAATATAAAGTGAAACAATATACTTTCTGTTACTTACCAAGTTCAAACACAGACAAATAGTCAGTAACATTCTTTTCTTTGTCAGAATCGATTGCTGCCCCGTCAAATGCAGATATATCAACTAATAGAGGAAGCAAAACACATTTAGCATTAGAAAATAATATGTAAACACTATCATCAAAGCAACACATATTTTCATGTAAGAACTATACCTTCTTTTCATTTCGTACCTTCGTTACCAACAGAAGATGGTTCGTGTATCGTGAGAGTTCTTTGCCAACGCAAGTTCGCCCCAGCTTGGAACAATGACTCTTCTTCAGTGTAATCAATCAATACGTGCTGTTTTTTTTTTTTTTTTTGCTTCAAGTTCTTTTAATCATCGCTGTGATAGAAGCGACTCTTTTTTATCAACTGGTTATTGTTTGTACAGGTCATGTCTCCTAAGCTTGGTTTTAGACATTGTTTCTGCTGAGTACCGGCACTTCTTTTTTGGTGGACAGCTAGTTGGCGCTTTGGTTTTATTGTCTGTCGACATCTGCAATTTAAACGATTTAAATAAAACTACCTCCAGCTAGGTAACTAATCTTTCAGAAGAAATCCAGGACAATCTTATCATACTACCTCCAAGCATTGATAGTCAAGGTTAAGAAACAAAATCTAGACTTACTTTGAATCATTTTATTGTTATAAAATTTCTTGATCCTTATTTCGTATTCAGTAGTCTCCATTTAAATTTTATTTCGTATTATTTTGCCAATTAGTTTTCGAAAAGCTGAAAATTTGCAAGGTATTTTGTTTTTCTTTTTTAAAAAAATGAATCATATCAAGAAAATTCCAGCCTATTTGGAATATACAGAAAAAAATTTTATGTTGGCATACTTACTCTATAACTAAGTAGAGAAAAGATATTACAAATATTGCAACATGGTAGACATAACGGGGAGATATGATTATTTATTTCCTACCGGAGAATAAAGGATAATCTTCTATTACACAATTCACTAACTCAGTAACTTCATATCGGATCTAAGACAGTGGAATATGCGTTGTATTGAAGAGGCAATGTATGACCTTTGACGAATGCATTTCAACTTAGATTTTAGATCAATATATTCATATGGTCCTTCATTGGTATGTCTGATGAAATTTTCTACGTAGGCTGGTGTCTGATTGGTATTTTCACTGTTTGCTTCTGGTTTAAATTTTAACTTTATCACTTGGCCAAGAGGTTCTTGCTACTGTAGCAACAAATATCATGTGAACGATTTTTTCAGATTTCTATTATATAGAAAAGGAAAGATGGTCGACCAAGGATATATATGTCATTTCAAAAAAATTCCTACATTATTTGTAATTCTTAAATGCAAAGTGTCATTGATACACGTAGACCCCACATTCCCATAACCATAACACTCCTTTAAATTTTTCATGATTAGATTACTTTTGCAGGGAGTAGTGCATGCAAATACTCATTTGTAACGTTCTTTTTCCCATTAAGTTTACACAGAGAAAGTAAACTTAACTTTTAAATAATAGAGAAACAAAAAGAAATATCGGTAAATATTTACAAGATTTTCGTATTTAACCATACTGTTAAAGCAATTATAAATTAAAATTAAAAAGTTTTCATCTATCCACACTATTTGAAGGCGATTTCAATCTAGAAATTTCATATTCAAAAATAATTTTAAAAAGTATAGTTTATTAAATCTAAAAGTTAATTTAAGTGATGAGATTTGTTCATACTTTATTAGGGGACTATGTGTTATATGCTTAATTGATGTGAAAATTTAATCTACATGATTTGAACTTATTCTTCCCTACTAAGTTTTCAAGTATCAATGAATTATCCTAAACATCATTTGATATAATTTTATAGTGTTCCGTTATGAAAATTAACATATGATAAATCTGTAGAAAAACAAAAATATTTCTCTTATCTCCTTAATTAAGAAAAAATTAAAAGCCCAATAATAATTTATATCGACTTCTATTGAATGTTTAATACCTTATCACCAATTAACATCATTTAAACGAGTTATAATAAAATATAATTTGAACTACTATATTGAATCACTACCATTTATATCAGGTTAATATTTGTTTAGTGCCTTTGGTTTTCTTTGTTTGAAGTAGTAAATTGCGTCTTTAGGGATGCAAGTCCCCTTGGAAGTTCTTTTTATTTACAGTACTAAATATTTCTCTTGATTTTGTTATATACAAGACATGAAATAAAATCATGGTAATTTTTTTTCATATTTTAGCGTATTGTAAAGAATAATGTTGTTCATGTTAACTTTCATCAAGTAGCTGATTGTTCCCACTGTTAAAACTATTGCGAACCCAATTTAGATGTATTCAAGAATAGTTTACAGATAGATTGGTTAAAAAAAAGCTTCTTATTCTATAAAATTTGTTAATATAGATGACACCTGTAGGTTTAATGTATACTCTTATAAAATATTCAAATACATCGGGAAAATAATACCATTAAAATTAAATTTTCAATTTGATTTTTTTAATGTTTGATATGGATGTTAAAAATGAGTATTATAGCACGTAGTTATTTTATGTTAATTGGAGCAACTTAAACAGATTATAATTTATAGTTTAATTTTAAGTAAATTATTAAAATAAATAAATTATAAATTGTGATTACCAATATCATCATCTATCCGTGATTAAATGAATATAACAAGGATCGATTTATTCATCAAAAAATTAATTGACTAAGAGTACAATGTTGGGCCCGTATACGGGCCTTTCCTCATCTAGTACATCAATAAAGTTCTTAGAGGATATTATACACGCCTAAACAAGCAAAAGGCAGAAGCTAGTTTGATCATGTCAAGTTTTCTCAATTTATTTAATAATGACTGATATTAAAGATGATATTTTTTTGTTAGTTCATGATGATTATGATGTTTCTTAATTTACTTTAGCCTCTGAATGGATAAATTCTCCAGTTTGATCCTACGTTCAAGGTTTCATATAGCCGTCCTTAAAAGTAAGCTCACGACATTGATATTGATAGAGGCGGAAAAACAAACAGCTTGTGGGCATCGGTAAAGTACTCACTCGGGCACAAACAAAGAGACACGCAACCATTCAAGAAGAATCTTATCATACAGTGGTGCTTACCTTTCGATGCCTCGATACCCAAAGTTTTACCTTCGGACGCGGCTATTTTGAAGCAAAATAAAATAAATATTTTCTTTGGAAATCTATCCCACACACTTTTGCAATTTCAGTGATCATATGAGTTTTATTAGAAGTGTACCAATTCAATCTGTACAAGATGTAATCAAATTTGACCATAATACATTGAGGAACCCAAAGAAAGACCCTTCAGTGGTCTATTCAATAACCAACAGAACCACAAACAATTTCAACTATATAGATATATGCTCAATAAAAACCGAAAAAACAGAAAGCAAAGCAAACAGAAAAAGGGCAATATTACAGAAAGACTCACCAGAAATATTGATATTCACAGAAAAGAATCCCGGAAAGAAATCGAGAATTGTTGGAGAAGAAGTACAGCAAGGAAAGACGATAGAGCAGAGAAAACTACGATTGGAGAAGAAGCGCAGTGGGGAAAGACGATGAAACAGAGTAAATAAGATGAAATCTGGTGATTAACGCTTGAAATATGGTGCTATGCCTAGTTATCACAGTGAAGCCTACTCAGCAAAGTTAACGCACGTGTCTTTTTTGAGAAAAGAGAGAAAACACGGTGTCGGCAAGCAGTGATGTCGGCGGTATCCAGCTTGCTTTAGGGCTCTTCTATAATAGTAATATATAAGAATATATTTTGATTCCAGGAAAATACAGAAAAGCTCCAAACCATGTTAACTTAAACAAAACCATGCAACCAATAATATCTTGACCAAGAACCCCATTTTTTAGAAAAAACGTCCTTTAACTTTAAAGAATTTCAAGATGTCTCAATTTAATTTTTTACTATTATATTTATAAGAAACATGTTTCAAGCCTAACTGACTTGTGTTTTGAGCTTAGACAGATTCATCTAACTCTCAGCTACATACCAGTTTACTATATACCCATATACCGAATAAATATAATTCTTAACTATAGCATACTATACAGGTACGAATAGCACCAAAAGAAAACACAACAAATAAACGAGAAAAAGCTATAGCAGAGTGTTTTCCATCTTCTTCTCTTAGCTTTTTGTTGAGATGTATTTTGAGAGGGCAAGAGACGCAGATGAGGAAGAATGAAGACGAATGCTGGTATCGGGCCGGGCAGCATTATTGAGTCTAGAAAAGAGAATCCTCGCAACTCCGCTGTATATGCCACGCAAGGAAAAGAAAATAAAGGATTAGAGAAGTGATTCGAAATGTAGTGACGATATAAATATTGAATATAAAATATTACGTAAGATTACTTGAGCGTAATCACACAAAGACAGTACCATACTCTAAGCATATTCAGGGATCATACTGTTAAACTTTATAATCTAAACACCACCCTGTAACATCAAACTCAGAAATTAAAGATGCATCATTAACCCTAAACAGTGATAGCTCTTTATTCAAAACCTTAAGGACATGGTTTCTAATTTAACAGTCATTTATTATAACATGGATAAAAGAGGTTAAAAGCTAAACTGAGTATGTGAGGTTAACATCCAACTATTAACTTGACTCAACAAGCATTTTTGCTAAATGAAGCTCAAGTTAACACGAAGTCATATTAGTTCTATCAAATCAATGCCGATGACACGTTATCATTCGATTCTTACTATTTCTACACAAATCCTAGAAGAATAGGTATTAAGATATTCATGCTAACATGTTGGACACAAACACACAATATTTATTACAATCCTATAGGTATGATTGTAGGTGATGAAACTGTCTTTACTTTAACTCTATCATTCGTTTCTTGGTCGTCCCATCTGTAAAACTGTCTTGTCTTTACTTTAAAAAATTCCATCTTCTCTCTCTGTCTATTTTTTGCGTTCTTGGTAGCCATTTTGGTGTAGAAACACAAATCATAACTATGCCACCATATTGACCGGAACGAAAACTTAGGAGATACACAGAGGAAATTGGTTTTATTCTCTCCCATCACCATTATCAGACCTTCAACACATATCATGCATACGTATGCTAATCAGCTAATGTCTATCTTCATTTTGCATTTAACACTTGTGCGCTTAACTGTTTAACTAACTCAAAGGTGCCGAAAATGATATCATTCTGGAATAACAGAACTTTCTTGAGCAGGAAAGCTGCATATTGTCAACAAAGTAGTATGCAACAGGGTAAACTTAGTCAATAATAACACATAACTAATTCTACTTTTGAAAGCTTTACCTAGATGAAAAATATGTATGATCCGGAAAACGGGTATTTCTTATTTCATTATCAAGTGTAGGAGACAAGTTGCAGATATCAAAATATTACAAGCTTTCAACTAGTTCCTGAGTACAAGTCAGAATGCATAAGAGTTTTTTCACTTTTCTACTTTTCTCTGGTTTTATTTTATCAATGTCCAGATTTAGACTTCTACTGGACAAAATATTCTGATTTTACCCTCTATATTATTATCATACTTTGGGTCGTTTATGCTGAAGTATTATTTTTTATTGTCTTTAAGCTTCAACTTGGATTGGGTGAACTCCAATTATCAAATAAACATTAGCTATTGTTTTAAATTATCCCTCTTACGCGTTGTTTGGATGGTTGTTTCCGGTTGTATTGTATTGTATTGTTATCCCAGATACAATGTTTGTTTTGATTGTTAATATAAACTGATTGTATCGTATTGTTAAATTCATTGTTCCGGAACAGTGAAAAACCTCATTTTATGAAACAACAAAATCGGTGTGGTGGGATTGTTCCGTATTTTCCTTTCCAATTACGCCCACACTTATTATTCTATATTTCAATTTTGCCCTTTACCCTATTATTTATATTATATTCACCAAACTAATAAGTACTTTGTCTCCATAATCTTTCTACGGTGCAACAAGTCAACGACGTATCGTCTCTTTCCAACAAAATTTTTACAGGTTTCATCTCTTTTCTTCCTTTTGTTATCGAACTTCCTCTACCTAGCGACAAAATACTTGTTAAACCCGGTTCAGCTGCTACTAAAACAAATCTTTACACAAGCAACACATAATTAATAGAAAAAAATTACCCTTAGAAATTTTTTTGTTGTTGTCTGTTTGGTTTTATCCTTAGTGTATGTTATGTATCAGAGATTCACTAGCTTAACTAATTAAAATTTACATTAGGTATTCATTATTGGTTAATCGCTAGTTAAAAAAAAAATTAGTTTTTGATAAGGATCGTCAAGATTATCAACACAAATTTTATAACTCCCTATATATATTCGTACATTTGTTTTTAGTAACTCCCTATATATAAAAAGAAAATACCCGTCTTAGTATGTTTGTACATTTGTTTTTTCTATATTATATCTTGTTTAAAATAATTGAGGGTATTTTAGTAAACTTAGCAGTACAGTACAGTCAAACCAAACAATAAAGATGTTATTTATCAACAGCAAATGATACAGTCTATCCAAACGTTGTATCCATCAAAACGATACAATACAGTACAGTACAATATAATACAATACATTATAAAACGATGGGGAACAATGATCCAAACATAGTGTTACTCTTGGCTATTGTTTAAGATGACCTTTTGTTATACTTTGGAAAAATACGGCTCTTAATAACCACAAGTGTATAAATAATGAATATAACAGAGATATTTCATATAATAAAGTAGTGTATTAATTTTCACACTTTTTACCAACAAAAAAAAGTAGGGAAGAAAATTAAAAGATGAAGGCAGCTAGAAGGAAAACAAAACAGAGGAATTATATTAATTAGATGTCCAATTTGCTTTTCAAGAGTCAAAAGTATTTGTCTTGAGACTTCTTTTGTTACGGTTAAAGTGAGCACCTTTCCTAACAATGTCAGTCAAGTGTTAAAGCATTACCTATAATTTCTGAAAATCCAAATCGAGAAGAAAATGGAAGAAATAAAGGAGCAATTTTACCCGAGTTAAAGCTTTAGGATTCCTTCGGAGGCTATATTGAGTGGTAACTTGTCACGATCCGGATTTCCCACCATCGGGATCGTGATGGCGCCTACTCGTGGTAGCTAGGCAAGCCAACTTATTTACCTTTCATTAATAAATAAATCTGTTAACAATCCATAGCATCAATAAGAAACATGGAATTTAATAATAATAATAGCGGAAGTCTAATTTCTAAGTCTGAATCAAAATGCGGAATAGTCAACAATAGCCTCTACCCAAGATTTGGTGTCACATTACTCACGAACCACTAAGAATAAACTAAATACAAAGGTCTGAAAGAAATATAACAGCTGTCTGTCTCGAAAACAATGAGGCAACAGTCAAAAGGAAAACATAAAGAAGAGACGCCAGGCCTGCGGACGCCTGCAAGGCTACCTCAGTCTCGTGAATAGGAAAGTCTGCTCCCGAACTACTGCTGCTGCTGCTCCTCAAAACCTGGACCTGTGCAAAAATGCACAGAAGTGTAGCATCAGCACAACCGACCCCATGTGCTGGTAAGTGTCTAGCCTAACCCCGGCGAAGTAGTGACGAGGCTAGACTGGACATCACATAAACCTGTGCAGTTATAAATCTACAGCGGAAATCGAATACCAAGTAATTAACAACATGGGAGGGGAGACATGCTAAGGGGAGATNCAGTCAAGTGTTAAAGCATTACCTATAATTTCTGAAAATCCAAATCGAGAAGAAAATGGAAGAAATAAAGGAGCAATTTTACCCGAGTTAAAGCTTTAGGATTCCTTGGGAGGCTATATTGAGCGGTAATTATTTCCATGGCAGAAGATCGGCAGAAGATCTTACTTGATGATGCAGAAGATCGTCCTTGAAGATCGGCAGAAGATCGTCTTGAAGATCGGCAGAAGATCTGTTGAAGATAGAGGAGAGAGAAGAGTCGCGAGTTATTTTGTGAGAGAGACAAGAGTCTTACCCCAAAATTGGCGAGCAAATTTCTACCATGGCTACTGATGAAATTGGCGAGGAAAATGGCCGCTTGGACTTACTTTTGTTTCTTGGGTTTGGGTTTAGGGATTAGCTGACGTTTGGGCTGTCTGCTTGGGCCAGAATTTGGCATCAAATGGGTTATTAGATGGGCATTTTGTTTTGGTCGGATTTTTAAATCTTCAACTTCAAATTAATTCTTTTGAACTTTATTGTACTAAAACTTAAATCTATATACTATATATGTGTGACAAATAATATTAAATAGATATTAATAAAAATCAAAGTAATAACAATATTAGTTACGATAATTCTATTAATAACAATAATAATAATAATAATGCTCATAATAATAGTAATGATAATAACACTAATACTAATATTAATATTATTACTTATACTAATGATAATAGTAGAAATAATTATAATAAAATAGTGTAGTAAAAATAAGGTGTTTGTGACGACCCAAAGGGTCATCACCTGTTTTCTTATTCATTCCGTGCTTTTGAGGCCTCGAAAACCTCATTTGGGGTTGCCTCGATTTGTGTGCGCAGTCCGGGCACGTAGCCGGAAAGCTTAAATATGAATTCTGTGAGAAAATGCTAAATTTTGATATTAAATTGAATAAATTTGACTTCGGTCAACATTTTGGGTAAACGGACCCGGACCCGTGATTTGATGGTCCCAAAGGGTCCGTAGGAAAATATGGGACTTGGGCGTATGCCCGGAATCGAATTCCGAGGTCCCGGGCCCGAGAAATGAATTTTTGTGTGAAATTATTTTCTGGAAATAATTAAGGAAATTGGAAATGAAATTTGATTAGAAGACTATGGTATCGGGCCCGTATTTCGGTTCCGACGCCCGGTACAAGTCTTATATACGATTTAAGCACTTTTTGTAAAGTTTGGTTGAAAACGGACGTCGTTTGACGTGTTTCGGACTTAAAAAGGAAATTTGATGTTTTATGAAAAACTTGGAACAAATCATGAGTTTTGAGGCTTGATTCGATGTTTATGATGTTGTTTTGGCGATTTGATCGCACAGATAAGTCCGTAGGATGTTTTTGAGGTTGTGTGCATGTTTGGTTTGGAGCCCCGAGGGCTCGGGGTGAGTTTTGGATAGGTGTCGGATTGCATTTTTGCACTTTTGGAAAATCTGGTATCACTGATCTGCAGGCTTCGCATTTGCGAAGCCAGCATCGCAAATGCGAGCTTCTCATCGCAAATGCGAAGATGAGCCCTGGGCAGCTTGATCGCAAATGCGGCCACTTTCTTCGCAAAAGCGAAGGTCAAGTGTTCGCAAATACGAGACCTTTTTCGCAATTGCGAAGGTCTCCCGATGGGTCTGAGTTCGCAAATGCGAACGGTTGTTCGCAATTCCCACACTTGGTCGGCGTTCGCAATTGCGAACCCCAGTTCGCAAATCCCATATCTGCAGCCCAGCAATTTTCATACTTAGTCGAATTTTAGGCCATTTTTCACCCCACTTTCAAAATACAACTCCTTAGGCGATTTTTCAAGAACAAGTTTCATTCCAAATCATTTGTAAGTTAATTTTTACTTAATTCTTTCACTCATTAACATCATTTAACATGTTTTCCACTTAGAATCAATGATTTTCATGGGTGAAATTGGGGGTTTTGGGTAGAACCTAGGTTTTTCAAAAATTGGGGATTTGGACCTCAGTTTGAGGTCCGAGTTCAAAACAAATTATATGTTTGAGTTCGTGGGGGAATGGGTAACCGGGTTTGGTTCGAACTTCGGGTTTTGACCACGTGGGCCCGGGGGGGATTTTGGAATTATTGGGAAAAATTTTGGAAAATTCATTTTTATGCATTCAAATTGATTCATTTAGTGTTTATTAAAGTAATTAAGTGACTTGTGACTAGATTCGAGCGGATTGGAGGTGAATCACGGGGTAAAGCTATAGTTGAGGCTTGAGTTGAGTTCAAAGCATCGAGGTAAGTGTTTGGTCTAACCCTAGCTTGAGGGATTAGGAGTTGAGTCATAATTGCTATTTGTTTTGTGTTGGGTACGACGTATGGGCATGGTGACGAGTATCCATGCATCGGTGTCAAGCATGACCGTGAGTCTTAATTTTGCTAATTGTGCACCCTTGTTTGATCCTATGAAAGTGGTGACTAAATATTGGTATTAGTTATGCCAAGAAGAAGTTGAATAGGATTGGTTATAGCTGACTCTCCCTTGTCGGGATGTTTGACTTGTTGTTATAGTTCCCTTGCCGGGAAGAGTATTAAATTGATTGTTCCCTTGCCGGGATTGTATTATGCATTGTGTTGAAAGTAAAGGGAGCAGGTGGTACGCCTACCACAAGTGATATTGAAATGGGAGCGGGTGGTACGCCTACCACAAGTGATATTGAAATGGGAGCGGGTGGTACGCCTACCACAAGTGATATTGAAATGGGAGCGGGTGGTACGCCTACCACAAGTGATATTGAAATGGGAGCGGGTAGGCGCAAGTGATATTGAAGTGGGAGCGGGTGGTACGCCTACCACAAATGATATTGAAATGGGAGTGGGTGGTACGCTTACCACGAGTGATATTGAAATGGGAGCGGGTGGTACGCCTACCACTAGATATTAAGAAATGGGATCGGGTTTCACGCCTGCAACAAGATGAGTTGAATATGAAAGTTGTCTTATCTTTTCATTTTTGTTAGAAGTTAAACTGTAGATGTACGTACCATTATTCCTGATATTTTGTTTCTATTTGTTACCCCTGAAGCATGCTCCCTTCCCCAGCTTAAATTGTTATTTTCTTGCTACTTTTCCGTTGTACTTGTATATATATCTGCACAGGTTTATCTGGAGTCTGGTCCTAGCCTCGTCACTACCTCGCCAGGGTTAGGCCAGACATTTACCAGCACATGGGGTCGGTTATGCTGATACTACACTCTGTGTTATTTTGCACAGATCCAGGTTTCGAGCAGCAGCAGCAGTAGTGTGGGAGTAGGCTTCATTTCAGCGAGACCCGAGGTAGCCTTGCAGGCGTCCGCAGGCCCGGCGTCTCCTCTATCCATTATCTTTATCTGTTATCTCTTTGTATTCGAGACAAACAGCTTATGTTCTCTTTCAGACATTTGTATGTAGTATTCTTATCAGTTCATGAGTATAGTGACACCAGTCTTGGGTAGAGAATTTTGTTGAACTTTCTGCATTTTTATTCAGTTTTATAAAATGTTAAGACTTTCGCTTATTATTGAATTTCGTTGCTTCTGTATTATTGTCGTGAATTGTTAAAATGGATTAGGTTATTAGTGGACAAGTAAATGAACTTGGCTTGCCTAGCTCTCATTAGTAGGCGCCATTACGACTCCCGAGGGTGGAAAATCCGGGTCGTGACAAGTTGGTATCAGAGCTCTAGGTTACATAGGTCTCACAACTCACGGACAAGCTTAGTAGAGTCTGAGGGATCGGTATGGAGATGTCTGTATTTATCCCCCAGAGGCTACCGAGTTAGGAAAAGTTTCACATTTGTTCTTTCTTGTCGTGCGATTTGGTTTCTCAATGCTAATTGAATTCTACTTTGTTCTCTCGCAGATGGCGAGAACACGCGCTTCCTCATCTACCGATCAACAGTCCGAACCCCAGGCAGCTCCCGCTAGGGACAGGGGCGAGGACGACGCCGTGCTAGAGGCCGAGGTAGGGGCAGAGCTCAGCCCAAGCAGCAGCACCAGTGGCGGAGCCTCAGGTTGACTTTGACGAGGAGGTTCCGGCCCCAGCCCCAGCAGTTCCGGTGGGCCCAGCTCAGGTCCTAGAGGGGTTTATTGCTACCCCAGTTCTTCAGGATGCTCTGGTCCGATTGGTGGGTCTCATGGAGAGCGTCACTCGAGCGGGTTTTCTTCCTGTAGCACCAGCCATCTCTCGGGCTAGAGGAGGGGCCCAGACTCCTGCTACTCGTACTTCGGAGCAGTGAGTTCCCCCGATTCAGACTCCAGCAGTTCAGCCAGTTGGAGCAGCTCAGCCGGGTGTGGTAGCCCAGGCCGGTGATGGGGCAGCTATGTCTGCCGATGCTTTATGGAGGTTGGATAGGTTCACCAAGCTCTTCATTACTACTTTCAGCGGTGCATCTACCGAGGATCCTCAGGATTATTTGGACAGTTGCCACGAGGTTCTTCGGAACATGGGTATTGTTGAGTCCAATGGAGTGGACTTTGCTGCATTTCGCCTATCTGGATCCGCCAAGACTTGGTGGAGGGATTTCTGTTTAGCTAGACCAGCAGGGTCTCCAGCCTTGACTTGGGAGCAGTTCACGCATACATTTCTGGAGAAGTTTCTCCCTGTCACACAGAGTGAGCCCTATCGGAGGCAGTTTGAGCGTCTGCATCAGGGATCCATATCAGTCACCCAGTACGAGACCAGGTTTATTGAGTTGTCTCACCATGCTACTGTCATACTCCCCACTGAGAGGAAGAGGGTGAGACGATTTATTGATGGACTCATCCAGCCTATTCATCTCCAGATGGCTAGAGAGGTGGGGAGTGATATTACTTTTCAGGAGGCGGCCAATGTGGCCCGGAGGATCGAGATGGTATTGCCACAGGGGGGTGGTCATAGAGCAAACAAGAGACCCCGTTAGTCAAGCCGATTCAATGGTGCCTCATCTGGAGGCAGAGATTCTTATGATAGGGGTCAGCCTTCTAGGCCTTTCCAGTTAGCCCTCCGGGTTTCTCAAGGTGCCCCAGGTGATCATGGTTTCCGTGGGCATTATTCTGATCAGCAGCCATTCAGTGCACCGCCAGCTCCTATCAGTACGCCGCCGCTTCAGAGTTTCCGTGGTGGTCATTCAGGTCGACAGGGCCAGCAGACTCAGCAGCTGAGGACTTGTTACATTTGTGGTGACACGGGTCATATTTCCAGATTTTGCCCTCGAGCACCGAGCAGTTCTCAGCACCAGGGTTCTCGTGCCATGGTTAAGGCACCAGCTGCCTCACAGCCCGCCCAGCCAGCTAGAGGTGGGGGTAGAGGTACCAGAGGTGGAGGTAGAGGTCATAGAGGTGGAGCTCAGACCGCCAGAGGTGGAGGCCAACCAGCAGCAGGTCGTCTTAGAGAGGTAGATCAGAGTGGTGGGGCCCAGCCCCGATGTTATGCTCTTCAGGCTAGGCCCGAGGCAGAGGCTTCAGATGTAGTCATTACAGGTACGGTTTTGGTTTGTGATAGAGATGCTTCAGTGTTGTTTGATCCGGGGTCTTCGTATTCGTATGTGTCATCCTATTTTGCCCCGTATTTGATCATGCCTAGTGATGCATTGGGTATTCCTGTTTATGTGTCTACGCCGGTGGGTGATTCCATCGTGGTTGATCGAGTCCATCACTCTTGTGTTGTGGTGATTGGGGGTCTGGAGACCCGTGTAGATCTGTTGCTTTTAGATATGGTCGACTTTGATATTATATTGGGGATGGACTGGTTATCACCCTATCACGCTATCTTGGACTGCCATGCCAAGACTGTGACCTTAGCTTTACCGGGTATGCCTTGCTTAGAGTGGAGAGGGACTCTAGATCATTCTACCCGCAGTGTCATATCGTGTGTGAAGGCTCGGCGTATGGTCGAGAAGGGGTGCTTGGCTTATCTAGCTTATGTTCGGGACTCCAGTGCTGAGGTCCCCTCTATTGATTTTGTGCCCGTTGTTTGTGAGTTCCCTGATGTTTTCCCTTCAGACCTGCCAGGTATGCCACCCGACAGGGATATTGATTTCTGCATCGATCTGGTTCCGGGCACTCAGCCCATTTCTATTCCTCCATATCGTATGGCCCCGCCGGAGTTGAAGGAGTTAAAAGAACAGTTGCAGGATTTGCTTGAGAAGGGTTTCATTAGGCCAGTGTCTCTCCTTGGGGTGCGCCGGTGTTATTTGTCAAGAAGAAGGATGGGTCAATGAGAATGTGTATTGATTACCGGCAATTGAACAAGGTAACGGTCAAGAATAAGTATCCACTATCGAGGATTGATGATTTGTTCGACCAACTTCAGGGTGCCAGGGTATTTTCCAAGATTGACTTGCGACCTGGTTACCATAAGTTGAGGATTAGGGCATCCGATGTCCCTAAGACAGCCTTCCGCACTAGGTATGGGCATTATGAGTTCTTGGTTATGTCATTTGGGTTGACAAATGCCCCAGCAGCTTTCATGGACTTGATGAACCGAGTGTTCAGGCCTAATTTGGATTTATTTATGATAGTGTTCATTGATGATATATTGATATATTACCACAGCCAGGAGGAGCACGAGCAGCACCTTAGAGTGGTTCTTCAGACTCTGAGGGATAGTCAGTTATATGCTAAGTTCTCGAAGTGTGAATTCTGGTTGGGATCAGTTGCATTTCTGGGTCATGTTGTATCAGCTGAGGGTATACAGGTGGACCCAAAGAAGATAGAGGCAGTCAAGAACTGGCCTAGACCAGCATCAGCTACAGAGATTCGGAGTTTCTTGGGGTTGGCAGGCTACTACAGACGGTTCGTGGAGGAATTTTCATCTATTGCAGCCCCGATGACCAGATTGACCCAGAAGGGTGCCTAGTTCAGATGGTCGGATGAGTGTGAGGCGAGCTTTCAGAAGCTCAAGACAGCTCTGACTACGGCACCGGTGTTGGTTTTGCCCAAGTTTCAGGGCCTTATATAGTTTATTGTGATGCTTCCCGTATTGGGCTTGGGGCAGTGTTGATGCAGGAGGGGCAAGGTCATTGCCTATGCTTCGAGGCAGTTGAAGATCCATGAGAAGAATTATCCGGTTCATGATTTGGAGTTAGCAGCCATTATTCACGCCTTGAAGATTTGGAGGCATTATCTGTATGGCATGGCGTGTGAGGTGTTCACTGATCACAAGAGTCTTCAGTACTTATTCAAGCAAAAGGAGTTGAATTTGAGGCAGAGGAGGTGGTTGGAGTTGTTGAAGGATTATGATGTCACCATTCTTTATCATCCGGGGAAGGCCAACGTAGTGGCCGATGCTTTGAGTAGGAAGTCAGCCAGTATGTTCAGTCAGAGGTTGCTTGCTTTGGATGTTCAGGCTTTAGCCAATCAGTTCGTGAGACTGGATGTTTCTGAGCCCAGTCGTGTGTTAGCTTGCACGGTCGCTCGTTCTTCATTATTGGAGCGTATCCGTGATCGGCAGTTTGATGATCCCCATTTATGTGTCCTTAGAGACACGGTGCAACGCGGAGGCTCCAGGCATGTTACCTTAGATGCGGATGGAGTTTTGAGATTGCAGGGGCGAGTTTGTGTGCCCAATGTAGATGGACTTCGAGAGTTGATCTTAGAGGAGGCCCATAGTTCCCGGTACTCTATTCATCCGAGCGCCGCGAAGATGTATCAGGACTTGCGACAGCATTATTGGTGGCGTAGAATGAAGAAGGATATTGTTGCATATGTGGTTCGTTGTTTAAATTGTTAGCAGGTTAAGTACGAGCATCAGAGGCCTGGTGGTGTATTTCAGAGGATTGAGCTTCCCGAGTGGAAGTGGGAGAGGATCACTATGGACTTCATTACTGGACTTCCGTTGACTCGGAAGAAGTTCGATGCAGTTTGGGTCATTGTGGATAGGCTGACCAAGTCAGCGCATTTCATTCCTGTGGCAGTCTCCTATTCATCCGAGAGATTAGTTGAGATTTATATTCGGGAGATTGTTCGCCTTCATGGTGTGCCAGCATCTATCATTTTGGACCGGGGTACGCAGTTTACCTCGCGCTTCTGGAGAGCAGTTCAGCGAGAGTTGGGCACACGGGTCGAGTTGAGCACATCATTTCATCCCCAGATGGATGGGTAGTCCGAGCGGACTATTCAGATTTTGGAGGATATGCTTCGAGCTTGTGTTATTGACTTTGGAGGTTCGTGGGATCAGTTCTTGCCTTTAGCGGAGTTTGCCTACAACAACAGCTACCAGTCGAGCATTCAGATGGCTCCTTATGAGGCTTTATATGGTAGGCGATGTCGGTTTCCGGTTGGATGGTTTGAGCCGGGAGAGGCTCGGTTGTTGGGTACAGATTTGGTTCAGGAGGCCTTTGACAAGGTCAAGATAATTCAGGATAGGCTTCGGTCAGCTCAGTCTAGGCAAAAGAGCTATTCAGATCGTAAGGTTTGAGATGTAGCTTTCATGGTTGGTGAGCGGGTATTGCTCCGAGTGTCGCCTATGAAGGGCGTGATGAGGTTTGGGAAGAAGGGCAAGCTTAGCCCTAGGTTCATTGGTCCGTTTGAGATTCTTGATCGAGTGGGAGAGGTGGCTTATAGACTTGCATTGCCGCCTAGCTTATCAGCCGTGCATCCAGTTTTCCATGTATCCATGCTTCGAAGGTATCACGGCGATCCAGCCCACGTGTTAGATTTCAGCACTCTCCCGTTAGACAAGGACTTGTCTTATGAGGAGGAGCCGGTAGCTATTCTAGACCGGCAGGTTCGTCAGTTGAGATCCAAGAGTTTAGCTTCTGTTCGTGTTCAGTGGAGAGGTCAGCCCCCTGAGGCATCGACCTGGGAGTCCGAGTCTGATATGCGGAGTCGTTATCCTCATCTTTTCACCGACTCAGGTACTTCTTTCTTTTGTCCGTTCGAGGACGAACGGTTGTTTTAGAGGTGGAGAATGTGACGACCCAAAGGGTCATCACCTATTTTCTTATTCATTCCGTGCTTTTGAGGCCTCAAAAACCTCATTTGGGGTTGCCTCGATTTGCGTGCGCAGTCCGAGCGCGTAGCCGAAAAGCTTAAATATGAATTCTGTGAGAAAAATGCTAAATTTTGATATTAAATTGAATAAATTTGACTTCGGTCAACATTTTGGGTAAACGGACCTGGACCCGTAATTTGACAGTCCCGGAGGGTCCGTAGGAAAATATGGGACTTGGGCGTATGCCCGGAATCGAATTCNCTTTCTGCATTTTATTTCAGTTTTATAAAATGTTAAGACTTCGCTTATTATTGAATTTCGTTGCTTCTGTATTATTGTCGTGAATTGTTAAAATGGATTAGATTATTAGTGGACACTTAAATGAACTTGGCTTGCCTAGCTCTCATTAGAAGGCGCCATCACGACTCCCGAGGGTGGGAAATCCGGGTCGTGACAGTGTTTGGTTTATTAATAACATAGAAGCTCAAGACAATTTGCTTGTCGCACAGGGCTTGCCTAGTGCGATTTACATTTCCTGTGTGATTTGCAGGCTATTACATAGTGGGATGTTTGCCCACATAGAGTGCTCATCTGAAGGACGGAGACTGTGGCAGAAGCTGTAGCCACAGGTAGATCCAGGATTTGGAGATTCCGGGTGCCAAGTTAATCGATTTGATCATCTTGAGATTTGGTTCGAGTTATTCATCTTTTTTATTTATTTATATGGACATATTGATCAAACGAAAAAAAATATGATAAATATAACTAATTGACGCAAAGCATAAAACTTCCAATAATATTACTAATTAATATAAAAAATATACATCATCCATTTAAAATTGTCCTCGACGAGTTTTCATATTTTGAAAATGGTCAATAATGGCACAATTACTTACGTTTGGAAATACATCAAGTTTTATATAACAAACTAAACAATTATTTACATTTTGATCACGCATCCTATTCCGCTCTTCATTCTTTGTCTGCTTCATGGGTGAGAATGCTCTCCCCGTTACAAGAATACAAGTTACAGTTGGCTGCTGGAGGATGATAGAGATGCTGAGGTGGACGGACGAAGCAGCGTGGTTGGCGGCAGGGAAGCGAAGATTGGCGGTGCCGCTAGCGAAGGAGTGGGACTTGGACAACGGTCAAGGATTTTTGACTTTTGTTTGGGATTCTGATGGGAATTAGGAGCAAGGGTTTTGAGAGGAAAGGAAATATCTTTTAAAGTTTGAGTGGAAAAATATACAAAAATAAGAGACAAAAAAAGGGTCAAAATTTATTAATAAAGAAAGATATAGTAATATATATATATATATATATATATATATATATATATATATATATATATATATATATATATATAACTTTTGGTTTGAGTTTTTTATTCCCAATATTATTCAAATTGTATTTTAAATTTAATAGTATAATTGAATTCTTTTTACACTTTAGTTTAATATTGTATAGATATTGTATATTTTAAGGGTTAAAAACTTATTACTTGTGCTTGGCTTTTGAACGACCTAATATTGTCAAGAAAAGTTCCACTATTTATATATTACTATTAGACTCAAATATAACAGTATTATTTTCTTGTAAGTATAGCAGGTTCATATATTTCAGGTTACCAGCTTAATTTAGTTTACAGAGGAAGAATTAACCGCTATATGTATATGGTGGATCTGAGAATAGAATATAGATTGTTAGATTTTAAAAGGTAAGTTTATTCTCAAAAGATAATTATTTGTTGATAAAATTGTCATATCTAGAACTTTTTCTAATATTGAAATTTGAATTAAATTCCTATTTTGTATTTGAAAACTTTTATGAGTAACTTTTAACTATGTGCAGATTGTCGCATAGATTAAAAAGCAAAAGTGGAACTTTATTAGGTTTAATAGTCTTTCCTCATAACAAAGTCTACGTTAAAAGTAATACATAAACATATCATATCTGCTATAGGAACTTTTAGCAAAAGAATCCTTAAATGAAACGGAAAAGGCCTCAATTGGAAAAGGAATGGTCTGCGTTTTACCATATATTTACAATAGTACAAAAAATAAATATCATGTCCTACAATTATGATGGTTTTCTTATAAATATTTCTTTTTAAGTCATGCCGTAAGAAGATATTATGACATATATAAAGCATTAAAGTCCAACTAACAAACATCCTCACGCTATCTATTAAGATTCAAGTTATGTTGGTTAATTGTTTTATCGTTCTCTTTTTAGTTATAAGGCTCTACGTGCGAGACACGTGAAATAGAGACTAGTACTATATTAAAAGCACGAAAGCCCTTAGCGAAATATCGTTTGTCTTTTTTACCCTTATAAAATAAGGTTCGCACTAGACAAAAAAGTAATTCAATTAATTGCCTAAAACTTAGGAATAGGTATTTATTATTTTTCTAATACTTAAATTAATCATTTAATTATTCTTTTAATATTTAGAAACAATCATTAAATTAATTTCCTAATATTTCGAATTATACAAAGTTTTGCCACTTTGTATTCCTTTTAGGTTTTGGCTATATTAATTAGTTGATATTTTTTTCTACGCTAATTATAAACGTTATTATTCTATTGGGTATATAAAAATCAAGTATATTAATTTATAAAGTAAATGTAGTTGATAGTCTAAGAAGAGTAACCTTCCGCCGACGATTAATGTATTGTACTAATTAAAAAGAAATTTTTGTATTGTTAATGTTTGTTCTAAAACCTTCTAAAATATACAGACACATACATGTGCAACATATATTAGAGATCTAAATCTTTGATTATGGACTGTTGGGGGTTTTATGTATTTAAGTATATTAAATACTTAAAAGAGGGTGAATGGGAAATGGAGGAAAATGAAATTTTTGAGTGAAATTTTAAGTTTCCACCCTTGGCAAAGGGACATTGTCTCATATTGGAAGAGAAAAAGATTTTTGATGGGTATATAAGCAATTGCTCTTCTTCTAGCTCATAAAGAGTTGAGAAGAAGGCAAGCTTCGCGCCGTCGTCGTCGTCGCTCGGCTTCGGCTTTGGACCAAATTTATTTGTTAATAGTAAAATATTAACTGAAATGTTATTAAATATTTGTTTTAATAATAGAATATTAATATTAAAACAAATATTAATATTAAATCCAATTTTCAGTTTTCTGTTTTTGTAACAGAAAATTAACTACCCTTCAATTTTCTCTTTATTTTCCCTCTTTATTGTTGAGTAAATAGCCATTTATATTATGACATTTATGTTGTGGTCGTTTTGCATAAACAGCAATTCTGAAGAGTTCCACCTCTTCAGATTTCAGCCCAACTTTGGCTATAAATACAAGGCTATTCTGCTCAGAATTTCCATACGATTTTCTGAGTTTCTCCTCCTCCTTCTACGTACTTTTAACATCAAACAAAGCAACAGTAAGTGTGATTTGCTACCGAACTTTGTGTTCGCTGAAACACTGGGGTTTGAAGTACCACTACATCAGTGTGTAATTCGTTCTATCCTGGGAGGAAATAATCCATAACCTTGGGTACTAGGATGGGATTAAATTCCTTAAGGAAACACTGTAAATTCAGTGGGCTCGAATTGATTTCTATCTCTTTACGTTTTCTGTTTATAAATTATTCTGCTTTTCTTTTTTCAGAATTAGTTTACATATACAGTTTACTAACAAGCTTAAGGAATTTAATATATTTTCTGTATTTCTACTCACTGCTTTTGGAGAGTAAAACCTTTGTGGTTTTGTATTCTATTAGAGATTAAAATCTACGTGATTTTAACGTTTGTGTCATTCTTTTATAAAAATGACTAATGATAATGTAAACCAAGCTGTTCCGACGGTGACTGCCAATGCCTCAACGAGCCGAACAACACCGGCAGCATTGGCACCGGCGGAGAAACCCAAAAAAAATTTCGGGATTGATTTCAAGCGCTGACAGCAAAAGATGTTCTTCTATTTGACTACTCTAAGTCTCTAGAAGTTCATCAAGGAAGATGTTCCTGTGCTGTCCGGTGAAACTCCAGAAACTGAACGCTTTCTCGTGATTGAGGCGTGGAAGCATTCAGATTTTTTGTGCAAGAATTATATTCTAAGCGGGCTGGAAGATGCTTTGTATAACGTCTACAGTGGCGTGAAAACGTCAAAAGAACTGTGGATTGTGCTTGAAAAGAAATACAAAACCGAAGATGGCGGGTTGAAGAAGTTCGTTGCTACAAAGTTTTTGGACTACAAAATGGTAGACAGCAAGTTTGTTATTACCCAAGTCCAGGAATTGCAAGTGATTATTCATGATCTCCTTGTTGAAGGTATAAATCAAATTAATACTGATGTCGAAAGTAGTAATCCTAGTATTTTTACTGACAGATATTTCATTGAAGGTCTTGTCATCAATGAAGCATTCCAAGTAGCAGTGATGATTGAGAAGTTGCCTCCTTTGTGGAAGGACTTCAAAAACTACTTGAAACACAAACGTAAGGAGATGTCCCTTGAAGATCTCATTGTTCGGTTGAGAATCGAAGAGGACTACAAAGCTGCTGAAAAGAGAGGCCGCGGAAACTCAACAATAATGGGAGCAAATATTGATGAAGAGAACAAAAAGAGGAAGAAGGCTTCTGGACCGAAATACAACCCAAGCAAGAAGCGCTTCAGTAGAAATTGCTACAACTATGGAAAAGCCGGACACAAATCTACGGAGTGTCGTGCTCCGAAGAAAGACAAGAATAAGGGTCAAGCAAACATGGTTGAAAAGCATGATGATGTTGATGACTTATGTGCCATGCTTTCCGAATGCAACTTGGTGGGCAATCCTAAAGAGTGGTAGATTGATTCTGGAGCCACTCGCCATGTTTGTGCAGTTAGAGAGGCTTTTGCTACTTATGCTCCTATTGGACCCGATGAGACGCTTTCTATGGGAAATGCTGCAAAGGCGAAGATTGAAAGATGTGGGAAGATATTTCTCAAAATAACTTCCGGCAAAGAGGTGACTTTGAACAACGTCCTTCATGTTCCCGAGATTAGGAAAAATTTAGTCTCTGCTGGACTTCTTGTTAAGAATGATTTTAAATGTGTTTTTGTTTTCGATAAGGTTGTAATAAGTAAGAACGAAATATTTGTAGGAAAAGATTACCTCACGGAGGGCCTTTTCAAGCTTAATGTAATGGTTGTTGAAAGTAATAATAAAATTTCAGCTTCGTCTTACTTACTTGAGTCAAATGAATTGTGGCATATACGTTTGAGTCATATTAATTATAAAACCTTGTGGAAATGATTAATTTGGAAGTATTGCCTAAATTTGAATGCGATAAATCAAAATGTCAAATATGTGTGGAATCTAAGTATGTTAAACATCTTTATAAGTTAGTTGAAAGGAATTCAAATCCTTTAGACTTAATTCACACAGATATTTGCGATATGAAGTCAATACCATCTCGCGGTGGAAAGAAGTATTTCATAAACTTTTATTGACGATAGTACTCGATGTTGTTATGTTTACTTACTTAATAGTAAAGATGAAGCAATAGACGCATTCAAGCAATAAAAAATGAAGTTGAAACGCAACTTAACAAGAAAATCAAAATGATAAAAAGTGATAGGGGTGGTGAATATGAATATCCTTTTGAACAAATATGTTTAGAATATAGAATTATTCATCAAACAACGGCCCCTTACACGCCCCCATCCAATGGGATTGCAGAAAGAAAAAATCGTTCATTAAAGGAGATAATGAACGCTTTATTGATAAGTTCTGGTTTGCCACAGAACTTGTGGGGGGAAGCCGTTCTTACGGCTAGCCGAATACTAAATCGAGTACCCTATAGCAAAACACAATCCATTCCATATGAAAAATAGAAAGGAAGGAAGCCTAACTTGAATTATTTTAAAGTGTGGGGGTGTTTGGAAAAAGTGCAAGTTCCTAAACCCAAAAGGGTAAAAATAGGACCGAAAACCGTTGATTGTGTTTTCATAGGATATGCGACTAATAGTAAAGCATATCGATTTCTGGTTCATAAATCAGAAAATCCCGATATTCATAATAATACGGTTATTGAATCAGATAATGTTGAGTTCTTTGAAAATATATATCCGTATAAAAAGGAATGTGAGTCGATTGGTGAAGGATCTAAACGACCCCGGGAAGAAACAAAAGAAAGTACACTTAACCAGGAGGATCCAAGACGTAGTAAACATCAAAGAACGTCTACTTCATTTGGACCAGATTTTATCACTTTCTTATTGAAAAATGAGCCTCAAACATTTAAAGAAGCTATGTCTTCTTCGGAATCATTATTTTGGAAAGAGGCAGTCAATAGTGAAATAAGAATCCATACTGAATAACCATACGTGGGAATTTGTTGATCTTCCTCCTGGAAATAAACCGTTGGGTTCTAAATGGATCTTTAAGAGGAAAATAAAATATGATGGCACTATTGACAAATTTAAGGCAAGACTTGTGGTCAAAGGGTATAGACAACGAGAAGGCCTTGACTATTTCGATACATACTCTCCAGTTACAAGAATTACATCCATACGAACGTTAGTAGCGTTAGCTGCAGTTTATGATCTTGAAATTCATCAAATGGATGTTAAGACAACCTTCTTAAATGGAGAGTTAGAGGAAGAAATTTACATGGAACAACCTGAAGGGTTTGTGGTTCCAGGTAAAGAAAAGAAGGTATGTAGACTCGTTAAGTCCCTTTACGGACTAAAACAAGCACCCAAACAATGGCATGCGAAATTTGACCAAAAACAATATTGTCAAATGGTTTTAAAATAAATTAATGTGATAAATGTGTGTACATTAAAAATGTTTCAAATCACATAGTCATTATTTGTTTATATGTGGATGATATGCTGATAATGAGTAATGACATTGCCAGCATAATTGCGACTAAGCGCATGCTAACTGGCAAGTTTGATATGAAAGACTTGAGAGTTGCTGATTTAATTCTGGGAATTAAGATCCATAAGACTTCTCAAGGTCTGGCATTGTCACAATCTCATTATATTAAAACACTACTTGAAAAATTCAAGCACTTGGGCTTTAAAGTTGCAAAGACTCCAATTGATATGAATCTTGCATTAGCAAAGAACAAAGGCCAAAGCATATCACAATTGGATTATGCTCGTGTGTTGGGTTGCTTAATGTACATCATGAACTGTACACGGCCAGATATAGCTTGTGCTATAAGTAAATTAGTCGATATACGAGCAATCCAGGTCAATCTCATTGGATGGCCATGAAACGAGTTTTGGGGTATTTAGTACATACCCAGGACTTTGCTTTGCACTACAGTAAATATCCTGCGGTCATTGAGGGATACTGTGATGCAAATTGGATCACCGGTTCAGCTGATTTGAAGTCCACAAGTGGATATGTATTCACTATTGGTGGAGGAGCGGTATCTTGGAAATCGTCCAAACAAACTTGTATTGCCCGCTCTACAATGGAGGCTGAGTTCATAGCCTTGGATAAAGCCGGTGAAGAAGCTGAATGGCTCCGGAATTTCTTGGAAGATATTCCATTTTGGCCCAAATCGTTGGCACCAATATGCATACATTGCGATAGTCAAGCGGCAATTGGAAGGGCTGGGAGCGTTATGTATAACGGTAAATCTCGTAATATACGACGAAGACATAAAACCGTTAGACAATTACTCTCTAGAGGAATTATCACGATTGATTATGTAAAGTCAAGTGATAATGTGTCGGATCCACTTACAAAAGCCCTAAATAGAGAGCTAGTTGAGAAATCATCAAGGGGAATGGGACTGTGGCCGAGAACAAGTCATAGTGGCGGTAACTCTACCTAGAAGACTGGAGATCCCAAGATCTAGGTTCAAGGAGATCAAACAAAGTCATTAATGACGGTTCAACATTGTAAACTAAACTTTTGGTCCATTCTCGTGATGAGACAATGTTCAGTACCAAGGATAAAGCATTAAGGCTTTTTAATGATTTCTATATTTGATACGGTGTATATCAAATAGTGTATCTATGGGATGACACGTTTAGGAATCACCTATGTAAGTGTGAAGTGTTAGCTGCTTCAAGGAGAACTTTGGAAGGCTAGTTCTCTACGCACTTATGAAACCAGGCGGTGTTCATGGCTGAAACGAACACAACAATGAGAACCAAAGACGGTTAAGGGTTGGTTGTGTGACTTGTGGTTGTCTAGGTATACACCAAAGTTCGACGGTTCAAAGATATCAAATCTACCGATTGATCGAGTATATCCGACATAAGTTCACTACGGAAAGTTCAAAGGGAAACCTACTTATCCAGATGCAATTAATCCTTGCTTGCGAATCACACAGTTTTTCATGCATGTTTCCGTGATATAGCCATTCCCCATTCATGTGGGGGATTGTTGGGGTTTTATGTATTTAAGTATATTAAATACTTAAAAGAGGGTGAATGGGAAATGGAGGGAAATGAAATTTTTGAGTGGAATTTTAAGTTTTCCCCCTAGGCAAAGGGACATTGTCCCATATTGGAAGAGGAAAAGGTTTTTGATGGGTATATAAGCAATTGCTCTTCTTCTACCTCATAAAGAGTTGAGAAGAAGGAAAGCCTCGCGCCTTCGTCATCGTCGTCGCTCGCTCGCTCGCCCGGCTCGGCTCGGCTTCGGCTTCGGCTTCGAATTCGGATTCGGATTTAGTCAAATGATCGGTCGATTGATTAATTTCATTTGTTAATAGTAAAATATTAACAGAAATGTTATTAAATATTTGTTATTATAACAGAATATTAATATTAAAATAAATATTAATATTAAATCCAATTCAGTTATCCAATTTTCAGTTTTCTGTTTTTGTAACAGAAAATTAACTACCCTTCAATTTTCCCTCTTTATTGTTGAGTAAATAGCCATTTATATTATGACATTTATGTTGTGGCCGTTTTGCATAAACAACCATTTTGAAGAGTTGCACCTCTTCAGATTTCAGCCCAACTTTGGCTATAAATACAAGGCTATTCTGCTCAGAATTTCCATACGATTTTCTGAGTTTCTCCTCCTTCTTCTGCATACTTTTTACATCAAACAAAGCAACAGTAAGTGTGATTTGCTACGAAACTTTGTGTTCGTTGGAACACTGGGGTTTGAAGTACCACTACACCAGTGTGTAATTCGTTCTATCCTGGGAGGAAATAATCCATAACCTTGGGTACTAGGAGGGGATTAAATTCCTTAAGGAAACACTGTGAATTCAGTGAGCTCGAATTGATTTCTATCTCTTTACGTTTTCTGTTTATGTATTACTCTGCTTTGCTTTTTTTTTCGGAATTAGTTTACTAATACAGTTTACTAACATGGACACTACTCACTAGAAAAAATAGCTATTTATTATTTTTGTAATATTTAAGAATAGTAATTTAATTACTTTTGTAAAATTTAAGATTTTAAATTTTTTTATTTGAAAAATGCTACCTAATTTTAAAAATTTACAATCAATTATGATTTTACTTTTATAAATCCTAATAAATATTGAAAATTTCTCCAGGTCGGCGGCTTATTATGTCTTCTCGAGGTTTTCCATCAACATTGTTTGGTGTAGATCAGTATTGAAAAATTATTAGTTTCTATTTTTTGTGCTTTCTTACAAAAAAAATATGAAATCTGGCTCCAAATACTAGATCCATCTAAAGCAAGGTATTGGGCATAAAAAAATATTGTTTGACTATTCTTCTCTCCTTCTTCATCTTTTTATTTCCGGATGGCCAAATACTAGCAATTTTAATTCTTTGCAGTAGTTATTTAAAATTACTTTATCAGTAAATATAGATGTTAAGCATTATATATATATATATATATATCGTGATGGCGCCTATTGCAGTACTAGGCCAGCCAATTCAACATATATAACATAAAAAGGTCTTTTTCTTAATTCAATTATTAATCGGATATTATCACAAATCTTTCGCTTAAATACTTCAAAATAAGCGGAAACAATATGCAAGACATCAAACACTGTCCGATCCCGGTATCACTAGTCATGAGCCACTATGATACAATCTGATACTGTCTACTAAATACAAGATGAGTCTGATATTTAAAATTATTATTTTTATTAACATGCACGTGTCCTAAGACTAGTTAAAGAAAAAAACAAGGAGAAATAAAATATAGAATTGTCACGACCGGAAATCCTCACCGTCGGGATCGTGATGGCGCCTACACATTACAATTGTGTCACGACCCAACTTCTTCTTCCGTGAACCGTCGTGACGGCACCTAGTCTCTACGACTAAGTAAGCCTAACACTTTGCGAAAATGAACCAAATGCATGAACATCAACTACTAACAGTAACAAATATCTAATAAGCAACTAAATGCCACTCAGCATATAAAATTATCACTTCTGATAAGTACAAATAATTCCCAAAACTCGGAAACCCACAAGTCACAAGCTACTAAGGAGTCTTAACTGTTCTATACATTTTTTTTCACAAAAAGAAAGAAAAATGAACATAGATGATAGAGGGTGACTCCAAGGATCTGCGGGGCGCGGGCAAATGTACCTTGAAGTCTCCAATAAGCAGCAGCGACTGCAAGTAGTGATGAGGCTGGAAAGACGTACCTGGATCTGCACACGAAAAACATGTGCAGGAAAGGGCGTGAGTACACAGCAACGGTACCCGATAAGTGGTAAGACTAATCTCGATCGAGTAGTGACGAGATCACGTCACGGACCTACTGGTATAAATAATAAATAAATTAGAAGAATACAACAATATAATAAGAGACTTAAATTTAAACAAAAGAGACATCGCAAAGTAGCAACGCAGAACATAGGGAATAAACAGCAGGGGATCTCCCGAGATACCATTTGTAGTCCCAAACTAAAAGTGAAAGGAGATCTCCCGAGGTACCGTCTTGTAGTTTCAAAAGTAAATATGCAGGGAGAACTCCCGAGGAACCGCCTCGTAGTTTCAAAACTAAATGTGCACGGAGAACTCCTGAGGAACCGTCTCGTAGTCTCAAAAGTAAATATACAGGGGGATCTCCCGGGATACCATCCCGTATTCCTAAAATAAAAGTGCAGCTCTAACAAATGAATACGATAGTTATAGCAAGAAATCCTACAGTTTAGACTAAGTTCAAGTCAAAGAAAAATAGGTAATTTCACTAAACATGGTGCACAGAGTTCAAATAGGTAGTTAAATAAGTACTCATGCTATTCTAATCTAAACAAGATAGTTACATATGCTAGTGTAGTTCAAATAAGGAGAAACACGTTATGACTTAGTGAAAAATGGAGTTTTACAATAAGTAGCCCGTGTACGTACTCGTCACCTCACGTCTCGGCACTCACATATCAAACAATACCAAATCCTAAGGGGAGTTTCCCTGCACAAGGTTAGGCAAGTCCCTTACCTCGAACCAAGTTCAAATAAATAATGCTCTGTCCACGAATATCCGACTCCGGATGTCCCAAATATAGCGAAATCAATTACATAACGTAAATATAGCTACAATAAGTAACCTAGCTAATGAAATCAAAGCTAAGGCAAGAAATTAGAAAAATGCCTAAAAAGCCTCCTCGGGCCCACGTCTCAGAATCGGGTAAAAATTACCAAATATGAACACACATTCACTCACGGATGAGGAAGTGGCTAAAGAAGTCGGAGGAAGAAAGTTGTTGGACAAGTGTATACACTGCGTTCTTAGTTTTAATGTTGTTTTGTGCGTTCCGAGAGTTCGAACGAGTGCGTTTTATGATTCCAAACTTGTTGGTACGTTCAAGCGGGGCCCGCTGGGGACCCGGATGTTAATCGGATGATGCTCGGACCAAGTTTGGACTTGGGAGCATCAGCTGAAGCTTTCAACTTCTGGTGCAATCGCACATGCGGAGGGCAACCTCAGGTGCGAGCTCGCAGAAGCGAGCCCTTGACCGCAGAAACGGCCTTATGTGGGATGCCCAGTAACTGCAGAAGCGGGGAGGTACCGTACCTGCAGAGATGCAGGTGCGAATGAGGCCATCGCAGGAGCGGACTAAGGTCGCAGGAGCGGAGCACGTGCCGCAGGAGCGGTCTTATAGAATCCAGCCGCTGGTCGAGGAAGCGAGGGCGCCAACTGAGGAGAGGACTGCATTTGCAAGGCCCTTTACGTAGATGCGTAGCCGCAGAAGCTGCCAAACCTCCGCAGATGCGAAAATCGAAGAAGGCAGAATGCCAATTTATTGCGGGACTTAGGCGTTTTGAGCTCCTTTATTTCATTGCTTGGGCGATTCTTGGAGCTCTTAGAGAGGGAGATTTCACCTAACACTTTGATATAAGTAATTTCACTACTTCTTCGAGGTTAGACTAGATACTTACTAGGTACATGTTTTTTATGTACTCACGCTACACTTCTGCACTAAATGTGCATGATATGAGGCAGGTGCATTTGGATATTAGTCCGCACGCATCCTTGATTTTCATGGGACTCTGTGGTGAGCTGCCTTCTGAGACCGTTCTGCAGCAGCCGAAGTCTTTCTTTTGCTTGTATTTTCTATCTATTTCACTTCAGATAGTAGTGTAGTATTTTTTTTTGTAAATTCTACTAGTAGCTCTTACACTTGTGACACCAAGTCTTGAAAAATTTGCTAGTAACATGATGATTTTTGGGTTGTTTACTTATCTCACTTGATCTTAAAATTTTTTATCTCTCCTCTTATTAAATTTTTACTTCCTATTTATATACTAATTAATGATCAACTATTTTAAAAAAAAAAGAATATTAAAAGAAACAATCATGTGGTTAGTTAAGTGTTGGCTTGCCTAGACATTACAATTCGAATTGTAAATTGAATCATGAAGCAACTTTAACTTAGGATAGGACCCACAAAACTACCAATAAATAGAACTAGTAAACGTCAATAGTGCTTGACAGTAACATGAAGCTTAAGAATGGCTCTGAGATTAGGAATATCAATAAAGTGAGTTGTCATAATGCCATAACCTTTAACAAATCTAAAAAAACCAGTCCCTGAAACAATTGAGATTTCCCTCTCCTTCATTGCAAAAAGATCAGCACCTTGAATCTCCAAAGTACTCCCTTTGAATTCCCCATCAGCGAAAATAACAGAAAACATCAAGTGCAGTCCCTTATCATCTAACTGTGAATTTATGTACATGCCTTGCGCTCTACCAATCTCTTTGGACTTTGGATTTGGACCTTCAGTCACTGGATCATCCACTGCAACCATTGTTGCATCCCTATGCCAAATGCAACTTCTTTGAAAAAGAAGAAGCAAGTATAAATTCCAGAGCATATCAGCGATGAAAAGTAGGAAGGGAGAAGCGTACGGGGGGAACGAAAAGGGAAGAGGATTTGTTGGGTGTGTGTGGGGGGGGGGGGGGTAGGGGGGAGGTACAGTGTGGAAGAAGAAGAAGAAGCGTTGGGGGGGGGAGGGGGGGAGGGAGGAACAAAAAGAGACATATATCTTTTATTTTTTTCTTTTTTGTTATACTTATTTTAATGACTTTTCTTCTTATTTTAATAATTTCTTATTCAAATGTTCATATTCACGCTCGCGTGAATTACACTCACTTTGTCCAGCTTAACCATTATTTTGCCACATGTGCTTGGTCAATGGTCAGAGGGATTTAAAATATAGATTTTGAACAAGTTGAAGTGTCTGGATGAAAAAAAGTAAAGTAGTAGGACCGGCATGACAAAGTGACACAAGTATAGGTGCCATTTAGGCCATTCTGCCATATATATATATTGCTATAAAAAACTTAAAGGTAGCTATTGAAAATAATATTTTAAAAGGATTTTTGTTTATAATAAATAAGGTGTAAGGCTTTGTTATGGGAGGTAAAATTTCCTATTTTCTTTTCTTTTCATTGATTTCTTTTATGACGTAAATCTGGGGCAAGGTGCATAAATTAGAGTTTTTTCTCTCCTTTTCAACTCACTTTTTCAACTCTCTTTCATAGTGTATAGTCCCTGCATAATTTTCGCTCAGTGTTGTAAGAACTTCCAATGTCTCTTTCTTTTTTGAGGAGGGTCTACCGGAAACAGCTTTTCTACTCCTCCGGAGTAGGGGTAAGGTCTGCGTACACACTACCCTCCCCAAACCCCACATGTAGGCGCTCACTGGATTGTTGTTGTTGTAAGAACTTCCAATGGCAGACAATGGAAATGAAGCTCCTCAGGCTCAAAACCCCAACCCCGCTCCGGCTCAAAACCCCAACCCGGATCAAAACCCCAACCTTCTGCCTCACCTTGCTAACCCGTTGCCATTTTGCTACACCTGTGGGACACTTTTTCCAAGGTTATCTTATTTCGAATCTCACAAGCTCGCTTACCATCCCTACTGCACATTGGTGTGTCCACCCTGCCGCAATGTCTTCCCTACAGTTGCTAAGCTTCATGAACATCAGTTCGCCATACACGGTGGACTCCATGGTGCAAACCATATTTGACGGGTATCCTTTTTCTCTTTCTCCTCCTCGATCTGATTGTTTAGCAATCCTTTTTAAGACAAAAAGAAAAATTGTCGTTCAATTTTTCATTAAACATGTGGTATCTAATTTTTCACTAAGATTTCTGCTATTTTAGTTACATCTCTTTTGTAAAATACCTACTTACTCTTTCGGATACTTTGATGAAGAAATGTCATCTGAGTAAAGTTGATTATGTGAATGCAAAGAAAAGCTCGTAAGTATATTTAGTTGTTGATTATCAGTTTATGTCTAGATTTTACCCATTGATCATTGTATTCAACACTTTATTAGACACTTGAAGAGATTGTATTTAACAGTTTACTTGATATTTGAAGAATGCGCCTGCGAGTGTCAAATGCATTAGCTCAAGTTACCTGCTACGTTATCATAGACAAAGGATTTTGACTCAAAATCAGAAGAAGAAAAAAAAGTTCAATAGATGTATCTTTATACTCAAAATTGGCTATGGTTATGACAAGAAGACATATTACTGTCTTCCAAGTAGCTTTAAGAAATTTGTTAGTGCAAGTGTGCTTGCTATTTAGTAATTATTTATGAGAAATATTCAAACTAATTATAAGGTTACTACAAATATTTTTGGGTGACGTCTGTACACCAATTTATACTGTTATTAGACTTTTCTCTTCATATTGAAAATCTGCATTAATAATAATAATGTGTATGTTTTATTTCTTGGTCACAGTATTTTGTAGAATGGCATTATCAAACGACTTTTAGTAACTCATTAATTGATACAAGTCGATTCTCTCTCCATCTTCGTCCAACAAATTATCATAGTTTTTATGTTATTGATGGAGCAATTAGCAAGTAGGTAATAGGATGAATGTTAGATCGTGTTTACTCTCATTTTTTGTGTGTTTGTATTGACTCCACTGTTGAGTCCGACAATGTGAGTTGATCTTTAGTTCTTTTTTGCAGATTTTTGTAGATGCACTTGCTGAGGTGGGATGGAAATGCTTCTGTTAATTTTCTTTCGATTAGAGGATTTAATGGGTTGTTCTTTCGATTAGAGGTTTTAATGGGTTGTTATGGAGGTTTTAATGGATTCTATGATATATGCTACTAATATTCCCGCATTAGTGGAATTTTACTGGGTCGTTGATGTTGTTGTTGCTGTAGACGTTTTCTTGGATTCTATGGTATATATGCAACTTGTATTCTGCTCTCTTTGTTGCATTTTGATTATGTTTTAGTTTCACTTACTGCTTTTACATTATTAATTACCAGCTAATTCACTTGAGCTTAGACAGATTCATCCAATTCTCAGCTACATACCAGTTTACTACCCATATACCGAATAAATATAATTCTTAATTATAGCATACTATACAGGTACGAGTAGCACCAAAAGAAAACACAACAAATAAACGAGATAAAGCTATAGCAGAGTGTTTTCCATCTTCTTCTCTTAGCTTTTTGTTGAGATGTATTTTGAGAGGGCAAGAGACGCAGATGAGGAAGAATGAAGACGAATGCTGGTATCGGGCCGGGCAGCATTATTGAGTCTAGAAAAGAGAATCCTCGCAACTCCGCTGTATATGCCACGCAAGGAAAAGAAAATAAAGGATTAGAGAAGTGATTCGAAATGTAGTGACGATATAAATATTGAATATAAAATATTACGTAAGATTACTTGAGCGTAATCACANNCCTTGACCTTCTCCAACGGCCTCCTCGAACTAAATCTGTACCTATCAACCGAGCCTCTCCCGGCTCGAACCATCCAATCGGAGACCGACACCGCCTACCATATAAGGCCTCATAAGGAGCCATCTGGATGCTCGACTGGTAGCTGTTATTGTAGGCAAACTCCGCTAAAGGCAAGAACTGATCCCATGAACCTCCAAAGTCAATAACACAAGCCCGGAGCATATCCTCCAAGATCTGAATAGTCCGCTCGGAATGACCGTCCATCTGAGGATGGAATGCTGTGCTCAACTTGACCTGGGTACCTAACTTCTGCTGAACCGCTCTCTAGAAGCGCGAGGTAAACTGCGTACCCCGATCCGAAATGATAGATACCGGCACTCCATGAAGGCGAACAATCTCCCGGATATAAATCTCAGCTAACCTCTCGGATGAATAGGAGACTGCCACTGGAATGAAATGCGCTAACTTGGTCAGCCTATCAACAATGACCTAAATAGCATCAAACTTCTTCCAAGTCAGCGGAAGTCCAGTAATGAAATCCATGGCAATCCTCTCCCACTTCCACTCGGGGAGCTCAATCCTCTGAAACAAACCGCCGGGTCTCTGATGCTCATACTTGACCTGCTGACAGTTCAGACACCGAGCCACATACGCAACAATATCCTTCTTCATCCTACGCCACCAATAATGCTGCCGCAAGTCCTGATACATCTTCGCGGCGCCCGGGTGAATAGAATACCGAGAACTATAGGCCTCCGCTAAGATCAACTCTCGAATCCCATCAACATTAGGCACACAAACTCGCCCCTGCAATCTCAAAACACCATCATCATCCAAGGTCACCTTCGTGGCACCTCCACGCTGCACCGTGTCTCTCAGGACACACAAATGGGGATCATCACACCGCCGATCACGGATACGCTCCAATAGAGAAGAACGAGCGACCGTGCAAGCCAACACTCTGCTAGGCTCAGAAATATCTAATCTCACAAATCGGTTGGCCAAAGCCTGAACATCTAAAGCAAGCGGTCTCTGGCTGATCGGGATATAAGCAAGACTACCCATGCTAGCGGACTTCCTACTCAATGCATCGGCCACCACATTGGCCTTACCCGGGTGATATAAGATAGTAACATCATAATCTTTCAACAACTCTAGCCATCTCCTTTGCCTCACATTCAACTCCTTCTGCTTGAACAGGTACTGAAGGCTCTTGTGATCCGTGTACACCTCACACGTCACACCATATAGATAATGCCTCCAAATCTTCAAAGCATGAACAACAACTGCCAATTCTAGATCATGAACCGGATAATTCTTCTCGTGAATTTTCAACTGCCTCGAAGCGTAGGCAATAACCTTGCCATCCTGCATCAACACTGCTCCAAGCCCAACACGGGAAGCATCACAATAAACAGCATAGGGCCCTGAACCTGTGGGCAGAACCAGCACCGGTGCCGTAGTCAGAGCTGTCTTGAGCTTCTGAAAGCTCGCCTCACACTCATCCGACCATCTGAATTGGGCACCCTTCTGGGTCAATCTGGTCATCGGGGCTGCAATAGATGAAAATCCCTCCACGAACCGTCTGTAGTAGCCTGCCAACCCCAAGAAACTCCGGATCTCTGTAGCTGATGCTGGTCTAGGCCAGTTCTTGACTGCCTCTATCTTCTTTGGGTCCACCTGAATACCCTCAGCTGATACAACGTGGCCCAGGAATGTAACTGAACTCAGCCAGAACTCACACTTGGAGAACTTGGCATATAACTGACTATCCTTCAGAGTCTGAAGAACCGCTCTGAGGTGCTGCTCGTGCTCTTCCTGGCTGCGGGAGTACACCAGAATATCATCTATAAAGACTATCACGAATAAGTCTAGATATGGCCTGAACACTCGGTTCATCAACTCCATAAATGCTGTTGGGGCATTGGTCAACCCAAATGACATGACTAAAAACTCATAGTGCCCATCCGAGTGCGGAATGCAGTCTTAGGGACATCAGACGCCCTAAATCCTCAGCTGATGGTAGCCAGATCTCAAGTCTATCTTTGAAAACACCTTTGCTCCCTGAAGCTGGTCAAACAAATCATCAATCCTCGGCAGTGGATACTTGTTCTCTATCGTCACTTTGTTCAATTTCCGGTAATCAATACACATCCGCATCGAACCATCCTTCTTCTTCATAAATGACACCGGCGCACCCCAAGGAGAAACACTAGGCCTGATAAAACCCTTCTCTAGTAAATCCTGCAACTGGTCCTTTAACTCCTTTAACTCTGGCGGGGCCATGCGATACGGCGGAATAGAAATGGGCTGCGTGCCCGGAGCCAGATCAATACAGAAGTCAATATCCCTGTTGGGCGGCATACCCGGCAGGTCTGAAGGAAACACCTCGGGGAACTCTCGAACAATAGGAACAGAGTCAATAGAAGGAACCTCTGCGCTGGAGCCACGGACATATGCCAGATAAGCCAAACACCCCTTCTCGACCATGCGTCAAGCCTTAACACATGAAATAACTCTGCGAGTGGCATGACCTAAGGTCTCTCTCCACTCTAGTCGGGGCAATTAAGCCAAGGTCACGGTCTTGGCATGACAATCTAAGAGGGCATGTTACGGGGACAACCAATCCATCCCCAATATGACGTCAAATTCCACCATATCTAAAAGCAGTAAATCAACACGGGTCTCAAAACCGCCAATAACCACTATACGTGAACAATGGTCGCAATCCACCACAATAAAATCACTCACCGGCGTAGACACATAAACAAGGTACTCAAAGAATCACTGGGCATGACCTGATACGGCGCAAACTAGGACCGAAGCTTCTCTACCACAAGCCAGAACAGTACTTGCACCTCCACCTCTGATACCTTTACCTCCACTTCTCGCATCTCTACCTCCACTTCTAATACCTTTATCTCCACAAAGCCTCCGAAGACGTAGCTGATCTATCACTGGTCTGTGTTGCTGCTCAGCTGAAGAAGCGGTACATGACCTCGCCATTCGGGAAAGCACGGAGTAGAAATTCCGTCAGCATTTAAGAAACCAATCACACGACAAGAAAGAACAAATGAGAGGTTTTCCTAACTCAATAGACTCTGGGGAACAAGTACAGACGTCTCCGTACCTACCCCTCAGACTCTACTAAGTTTGTTTGTGAGTTGTGAGACCTATGTAACCTAGTGCTCTGATACCAACTTGTCACGACCCGGATTTCCCACCATCGGGATCGTGATGGCGCCTACTCGTGGTAGCTAGGCAAGCCAACTTATTCACCTTTCGTTAATAAATAAATCTGTTAACAATCTATAGCATCAATAAGAAATATGGAATTTAATAATAATAATAGCGGAAGTCTAATTTATAAGTCTAAATCAAAATGCGGAATAGTCAACAATAGCCTCTACCCAAGATTTGGTGTCACGTTACTCACGAACCACTAAGAATAAACTAAATACAAAGGTCTGAAAGAAATATAACAGCTGTCTGTCTCGAAAACAATGAGGCAACAGTCAAAAGGAAACATAAAGAAGAGACGCCGGGCCTGCGGACGCCTGCAAGGCTACCTCAGTCTCGTGAATAGGAAAGTCTGCTCCCGAACTACTGCTGCTGCTGTTCCTCAAAACCTGGACCTGTGCAAAAATGCACAGAAGTGTAGCATCAGCACAACCGACCCCATGTGCTGGTAAGTGTCTAGCCTAACCCCGGCGAAGTAGTGACGAGGCTAGACTGGACATCACATAAACCTGTGCAGTTATAAATCTACAGCGGAAATCGAATACCAAGTAATTAACAACATGGGAGGGGAGACATGCTAAGGGGAGATACAATAATAACAGCAATCCAGAGTAACAACTACACAGCTTAGGTTCCCAATGAACAAGGAATCAATACTCAAATACCAACACATAGCCTCAATAGCTGTTGCGGCGTGCAACCGCTATATAATTACTATTGTTGCGGCGTGCAACGCGCTCCACAAATACCACTGTTGCGGCGTGCAACCCGACCCATATCATTTATCATGTATTATTGTTGCGGCGCGCAACCCGATCCTCACCATTTACTGTTGCGGCGTGCAACACGATCCTCAATATCATTGTTGCGGCGTGCAACCCGATCCTCAATATCATTGTTGCGGCGTGCAACCCGATCCTCAATATCATTTAACAGTCCGACTCCCCAAACAACAGTCACAATTAAGGGGCATAAAAATAAGTAAATATTTGACAAACATCCCGGCAAGGGGAAGAATCCAACAAGTTCAACCAAACGTCCCGGCAAGGGAATAATCAACAACGTTTTCTCTTTCTTACTTTTCTTATCTCACGATATTACTGGAGCCCAAGCTCCAAGAAATTTCTTATCTCATATTCCGTCACAAACAACAATATAACGACTTCCCAGTAAGGGAACAAAACATCATCTCAAATATTCTGGCAAGGGGATTACTATAACCACATTAGTTCCAACATCTAACCACCACATTAGTTCCAACATCTAACTACCACAGCTATAACCAACCTATTACCACACTTGACCACCTCAGCTATATCTAACCGACTACCACACCCAACCAACCCATCTATAACTATAGTCATCATATGACACAAGGAAACATTAACCTGAGCGACCCTAGTATCCGTTAAGAACACAATGCAGAGGAATCACAACCCAACAATAGCCCGCCAAGAGGGCAACATAATGATCTCTCCTCTTTCTCGCTTTTACTTCACAATTCTTTTTCACAACTCGAGCAGATGCTCCAGAGGTTCAATTATCACTTATACTTTCGCAATTCGTTCTACAACTGGAGCCGATGCTCCTCAATGAATCAAGTCATTTCATATACTTTCAATATTCATATCACAGTTCGGGCCAATGCTCCTAGGAATCAAATTATCATATCACCATTCACATGTTATTCACAATATAAGGAAATACTCCAATAAACATGAAATTCACAATAAGTTCATGATAATCACATTATAAGGACTCACGGTCATGCTAGACACCAATGTATAGATACTCGTCACCATGCCTATACATCGTACTCGATCACATAGCAATTAGCAACAAGACTCAACTACTATTCCCTCAAGCTAGGGTTAAACCAAACACTTACCTCAAAGCCTTGAAATCCACTTAATCCTCAACTATTGCTTTACCTCGCGGTTCCACCTCCAATTCGCTCGAATCTAATCACAAATTGCTCAATTACTTTATTAAACATTATATGAATCAATTTGAATGCATAAAAATGAGTTTTCCAAGTTTTTCCCAAAAATTCCAAAATCGCCCCCGGGCCCACGTGATCAAAACTTGAGGTTCGAACCAAAATCTGGCTACCCATTCCCCCACGAGTTCAAATATATAATTTGTTTTGAAATCGGACCTCAAATCGAGGTCCAACTCCCCAATTTATAGAAAACCTAGGTTCTACCCAAAAATCCCAATTTCACCCATGAAAATCTTTGATTTCAAGTGGAAAACATGTTTAATGATGTTAAAGATTGAAAGAATTGAGTAAAAATCAACTTACAAGTGATTTGGGATGAAGTTTGCTCTTGAAAATTCGCCTATGGTGTTTGGGTTTTGAAAGAATGGTGAAAAGTGGTGAAAATTCGACTAAGTATAAAATTTGCTGGGCCTCGGATATGGGAAATGCGAAGGTAAGTTCGCATTTGCGAACATCACAGGCTTGGGAATTGCGACCACAGGGATCGCATTTGCGAACTCAGGTCTGGTGGACTAGGTTCGCATTTGCGAACATCCGATCGCATTTGCGATCATGGCCATATCGCATTTGCGAACAGTGGCGTCGCATTTGCGACCCAAGCTGAAACCCTTCCATCTCGCATTTGCGATGGGGAACTCGCAAATGCGAGTCTCGCATTTGCGAGGAATCTTTCGCAAATGCGAGAATACCAGACCTGATCTGCAATTTTTTTTTCAAAGTTCAAAAATGCAACTCGACACCTATCCAAAACTCACCCGAGCCCTCGGGGCTCCAAACAAAACATGCATACAACCTCAAAAACATCCTACGGACTTGCTCGTGCGATCAAATCGCCAAAATAACATCAAAATCATTGAATCAAGCCTCAAAACACATGATTCTTCTTCTAAACTTCATAACCTTTCAAGCTTTGAACTCATAGTCTGAAACACGTCAAACGACGTCCGATTTCGACCAAACTTTACAGAAAGCGCTTAACACATATTTAAGACTTGTACCGGGCGTCGGAACCAAAATACGAGCCCGATACCATAGTCTTTTAACAAATTTTCATTTCCATTTTCCTTAAAAATTTCAGAAAAACAATTTCACGGAAAAATTCATATCTCGGGCTCTAGACCTCGGAATTCGATTCCGGGCACATGCCCGAGTCCCATATTTTTCTACGGACCTTCCGGGACCGTCCAATCTCGGGTCCGGGTCCGTTTACTAAAAGTGTTGACCAAAGTCAACTATAATCATATTAATATCAAAATTCTTCAAAATTTTTACGGAATTCACATATTTCAACATAAAAGCTTTTCGGCTACGCGCCCGGACTGCGCACGCAAATCGAGGCAAGTAAAAATGAGGTTTTAAGGCCTCGCAAGCACGGAATGGATGAGGAAATAGGTGATGACCCTTTGGGTCGTCACATAAAGTCTCAAATGGTTATAAACAACATTATTCTTTATCACCCATAAGGTAATCAACACCCATAACCAATAATAACTAATCAACAACCCAAACCTATCACTGTTCATGCTTTTCTATCACACCCATCAACTCATATCTCATGAAATAGAGTCTATAATCATTAATTCAATGATAGAATCAACTAGAGGGTGAACATATTACCTTTTTGATGTTCAATCTTCTTGAATTTGAGTTCTAGGGTTTCTACTCTCAACAATGGTGACACCATCGAATGTCTAATGATATGGAGGGTTTACCCATGTTAATAGGATGTTGGGGAATTGAAATAAACATAGAATCACCATGAGAATTTACCTTGGGTGGTGGAGGGACCCTTAAGGAGTTGGGTTTTTGAGAGCTTTCCCTTCTAGAGCAAGTTTTAATGTTTTGGGGTTGTGGGGGACGGAATATAGCTTTAAAATGACCCCCCACTAGCGCGCTCGCGCTACTGACCGCGCTAAATGGCAGTAACACTGCCTCAAAATTAGCGCGGCCGCGCAAATGGGCGCGCTACCGGCGTGCATATCGCATACTATTCTGTAAAACGCGCATAACCTTTTGCACAGAGATCCGTTCAGGCTCCATAATATATCATTGGAAAGCTATTTCGAAGGCCTACAACGTTCATGCTTTGAGTTTTCCCCAATTCCTTAGACATTTTCAGTAAAACTTGATGGAAGATAGACCTTCTGCAAACTTAGTCGATTTTGTCAAATCTTATGCACCTCACTCTCCGTCTTGATTCCAAAACAACTATTTTCACCCATATTCATCCCGATGGGACTTCACATGTATAAAATATCAAATTAATACCCATTTAATATGTCCACACCTAGTCCGAATGTACGGGATGTTACAATTATTTCATGGCTGATTATGGACCATAGCTTAAGAGCCATGCCAATAATATAAAACTCATACAAAATACCGGCATATTTCACTTAATTACAACCTCGAACCAGAGAACAAAAATTTTCATCGAAAATTCAAGACTAGTAATCACGTGGGGCATGAAAACATAAACTAAAATTTGAGAATTTTTTTTATGCACAAATAAGCCAAACGCTCCAATCATTAGTCATCAAGGATATCAAACAGAGGATTTCACTTTCTTACAAAATAATTATATCATCACACAATAGCAATTATACCTTGTAAGACTTAGTCAATAAAATCCTACACCTCTATTATTGAATTTAACACAACCACACGTCTATTTACTAATAATCAATGTGTAAACCAATTATATGACCAGTATTTAATTATGGAGACCATGGGGAGTCACCCCATCACCATTGAATTAAAGACGGATCAAAATTATTAAGAAATAATTTTCAGAAAATAGACACTACTAAAAAACGGCCAATTTCCGACGGAAAAAAGTAGTCGGAAATTTCCGACGGAATCAGTCGGAAAATACATAAAAATTTATTTTTCAATTTTTACTAATAGTTGCGCTAATATTCCGTCTATATCCGTCGTAAATTTTGGCGGAAAATTCCGCGCCACTATTAGAGACCAATTCGGTCGGAAATATTTTTTCCTTTTTTTTTAAAAAAAAAAAGTAGCGACCAATTCGGTCGGAAATTTTTAATAAAGTGCGGTTGACTGCTTTGACCGAATTAGCAACTGATTCAGTCGGAAATATTTTTTAAAACCCTACCAGGCCACTTCTTTCTTTTCCTTTCCTTCTTTTCTTCCTTCTCTCTTTTCTCTCTCACTCAAACTTTCCCCACCCAAACCCACCGCTGCCACCAATCAGTGGCGCCGCTGAAGCTCCGTCGAGACTCCGTCTCCACTGCCACCACCCGCTGAAGCTCCGTCAGAGGATAAGAGGGGTTAGATGTACTATTTTTCCCTTCTTCATTACAGGTTTTTGTATTTTTATTTCTCAATCGAATTCTTTTGGTTAAAAAAAACTCTCTTCTTGGTTGTTTGACAAGATTAGAAGATTCATTAGTAGAAATACAAAATGATAGTCTGAAATTGTTGCTTTAGTTCTTATCAAATTGAGGTTTTTTTTTGTTTAATGTGCAGATTTCGTTCTTATCAAATTGAGGTTTTTTAAGATCGTCAAGAATATTAATTTTAATTTACTTTTCAATAGCTGATAAAATATATGAAGATAATTTAGAGATGTGGTCCTATAAATCTGGTGGCATTCAGATATGGCGAATCGTTTTTCTTTCTAACTTCTCTTGGAAGTGTTCTTACAACACAATTTCATAAGTTTGAAGTGTTTAGTTGGATAATTTTTATTCGAAGTTCTTATTATGTGAAAGGTATAAAGGGAAGAAAAAACCTTATCTTGAATATTCCTGTTGGAAAGGAAGAAGAACAAAGCAATATCCATTTTTGTACACTCATGAATGAGTTTTTTCCTTCTTTATTTTTGGGCTCTGTCCTTCTCGTACTTGAATTTTCTTTTTTCTTTTGATGATTTACATTTTTTAATTTATAGGATGAGTAATTAAAAAACTAAAATAGAAAGAAGCAATTTTTTGGAAGTTCTCAGAAAAATAAGTGAAGAAGATGCAGCTTTTTAGGTAAGAAGAGGAGTAAAGTTATTGACATGTTATGTGATGGGCTAAAACTGAAACGGTCGGAAATCTCCCCAGATTTAGCAATAAATTGTCAGATTTTCGACTGATTCGGTCGGAAATTTTTTTAAAATAAAATTTAATTTTTAATTGTTAATTTCCGACAGATTCGGTCGGAAATTTCAAAAAAAATTATTAATATTCATTAGTTTTCGACGGATTCCGTCGGAAAATAAATAAAATTTAATTTTTAATTATGTATTTTTCTTGTATTATTACGACCGATTCAGTCGGTAAATTCCGACCACTTCAGTCGTAAACTGAATTATTTGGTAGTCTGACCATTTCGAAATTTGCGACCACTTTAGTCGAAAATCACCGACGGATTCAGTCGGAAATTTTTTTCCGACCAACTTTTTTCCGACAGACCAAATTCGGTTGGAAAATAGTCGGAAATACGTGATTTCCGACCGAATTCCGACCGTTTTGGCCGTCGGAAATCTGCCATTTTCTAGTAGTGAGAAAAACGTCCAAAACACAGTCCAAACAACCTCAAAACGCCGAAAAACACCAAGATTCACTGCTAAAGCAGTGAGTTTTTCTCACCACGTCGTTTTCGATGGACCCACCAAATTTCAGCTCAATCGGAGTCTGTCAAGTTTGCTGACCTCCGAAAATACCGGCAATTCGGTCAAAATCAGGTTTTGCGTTTTCTAGGGTACCCAAAAAATCCAGATCATCTCAATCAAATATCAATAAGAAAGCAGATATCTCATGATTACAAGAATAATCCAAATTTTTTGCCCCAGTTAATTCACAAAATAACAGTGCAGTTTTCAGAAAATCACATATACATGTAATTCAAAAACGCACATAAAAACGATATTCTTGTTTCATGAAAAACTTAGTTATCTAATTAGATATGAGTGAGCTCTTATACCAATTGATGGATTATAATAAGCAGTGGAAGCAATCCAAGTATCAAAATCACATGTAATCTAGACAACTAGCATAAACGGAATTTCACGGGTTACCTCTTGAAGCGTGAACAAATCTCTTCTATCACGTGAGCCTTCAATTCCATAACTTTTCAATGGAATCTCCATCACCCGCACAATCGTGATCCTCGAACGTTCCACGGTCTTCTACTGTGTTGCTCAAATAATACCCGAAAATAGTAATTTCGTGTGGGCGAAATTTTCGAAGGAAAAGGCTTAAAATTTCGGCCCCCTTTTCTTCTCTATCTCTAGGTGGAAAACCTTATGTATTTATAGCACAAGTTTTAAAGGTTAAAGCCTTTTTCCAAAACCTGTTAGGTTTTCTTTTCCACCAGAAAAAGGATTCCTTTATTTCCTATTATTTAGGCACAGCAGGGACCACATAATTTAATTAGCAAGACTCCAATTATGGAATTAATTTTTATTTTTCGAAATTAATATCCACCATAATTAATTACGAATTATTCCACTAAAAATCTGTAATTGCACTCCTTATTCAATTTCGAAATTCATCCATTAAATCTTATTTAACTCCCCATGTTAAGATTCAGATACTAATCAATTAAATTAAATTACTAACGATTTAATTTATTGATTATTTCCTTTAGACTTTCGCTTAACTTATTTAATGTGTCGGATACAAAATTCACCGGTCGGGTTTACATATGAAAAACTTATAAACTTTCCTAAAGGTGTATCATCAATCTCTAAACCGAGACATGGATTCCATCAACTAACTATTACTTCGCTAATGTACATTATTATTATTATCCAATTTACTAGGCATATTGACCCACGAAAGAATCTCGCCTTTTAATAAATAGAAACAATAATAATATACACAGCTAATAATAATTATATCAAGATTAAGAGTATAAGTACATTTAATGGCTAGAGAGTTTATTTTATTAAGTCAGTATAAAATACTTATCTCTACTTGGTCCGTTCAATACATACAAAATGTACTAGCACAAGAAGTTGGAATTAAACCATTCCCATAATCAACATAAATTATATTTAATCTTGTGCTACAATCATTCCTGATGGGTTGTCCAATTCCATTATTAGATTGTGAACTCAAACTTTATACTTATAAGAACCGGTGATTTGATGTTCCGTGTATAAGCTAAACTCTATACACTAAATCATCTACTGTATCAGTACCAAATAACCTAGAATAAGGAAGTTTTAGACCCACTCAAGGGAACTAGCAAAGAAGCAAGATGTCCAGTCACCTGATCTTTAGGATTATTACGATAGCAGGCGAGACTAAGCAGAAATACAAAGTGTAGGTAATTCTTTATCCACTCTGCCGGATCAATTACATTTGACACCTAAGGAAGGAGAATTAGCGGCATCTCCTTCGAGAAGAGCCCATATTCTTTCAGTAATACTATGAGATAGATTAGGAAAGACTTCGTTTTCCTCCAACTCCGGGTCAAGGTTTGTTCCTTAAGGCAGATGTTTTGCCCCGCTAGGAAAGAATGGAACTTCAAAAACATGTACTCTGTCGAAGGAAAAGAGGTTTCAGCAACCCTAGAGCTAGTTCAACTTGAAGACTAGCAAATGACACAAACTAATATATGACCTATTTAAAACTTTATTAAACTTGAATGAACAATTATATCATAATAAATACTACATCTAAACCAAATCCATGGTTAATAGTATATATCCCAACATTAACAATATACGCCAATGCAGGTTTTATTTTGGTTAAAGCTTTAGGCTTGTCAACTACAGCAGCTGCTTTTCTTGAAAAGCTCCTCGACTCCCAACAACAATTAAGAAAATTAAATTCACCTAACTTTCATAAGCTCCACATTAACAACCCCCGCAACACTAGGAACAAGATACATGGGATAAGGCAAGGCATAAAAAATTCGATTTCTTCGATTATATTAAAATATTCTGAAATTAATAGGCACTCAAGCAGGTTTGGGCCGTTTGGCACATAAACTTGCTGCGAGCCCCTAATTCCATGCCAACATAAAATACCAGAGACCGGGATAGGGAAAGAAAGACTAGCAACAAATTGGCCATTTTACATGCTACACTTTCTTTGATGTCGGTAACAATTTCTTTTTTTATAATCGTTGTGTCCGGGCAGCTTGTCCGCACCTTGACTAATTCTATGGAGATACCTGCTACCTCTGCCTGCAACAAGTACCAGGTAACTCTTCACCAAGGCTTGGACAGATGGGACGAGTCACCTGGTGTCTTTTGTCTCAGCTGGGATTTAAACCTGAGATATCAAATTCTCAACCCACTTCATTGAGCACTAGGCCACATCCTCGGGTGTGATCATGGTAATAAATTACCTCAGGGGAAAAACAATGAAGCACAATAGAGCATGAATAAACATACCTTTGCAGAGTCCGAAAGCACTGCATAGGCCTCGCTTATCATCTTAAAGAGCTTGTCGGCATCTCTGTGGACTTGTTCTGCTATGTCTTTCCACAGTCCATCATCCGCATTGTCATTTCTAGCCAGTGATTGCCCAGCCTAGATCAGCAAAACAATGTTAGCTAAAGTCACCATAAGTGGTGTTACAAAGTAGCAAAGGTCCTAGAAAGAAACCTTATCAGGGTGATGCTTGAGCGCAGCTTTTCTATAGGCTTTCCTAATTTCTGATGCACCAGGAGATGAATCAACTCCCCTGTCATCGTTAGAAAAACAAATTGCTTACTACAAAAAAATACACCTGTATGCATATTATTTCCACAAATAAATACTCTCTCGATTCGTTTTATAGATGTAAGCTAGAGAAACAAAACCTTAATATCTTGTAATTTTTAACATGCCATGTCTGCTTCTATTGCATGTCATTAAAGGTAAAAGAAAGAGTTCAATAACTTGAGTCACAACTAAGAAACTCATAAAGTGAGGTAAAAGTTCAAGGGGATTTCCTTTCTGGCTTCTTCCTCCGTTGCCGAAAGCTTTTGTTGTGTTTGCCGAATCTCATTTTGTTATGTGATCCAGATCCACCAACTTTATTTTCCATATGCCTTGTCAGAAGGGACACAAGTCGCTGAAGATCTGAAGCTGCTCGTCCGTAATCTCTGATCATCTCAAAAAGAGAAGCACGCTGCATTAGTTTATGTTGGCATTAACCAAAGATATACTGTACCCTAGAATCAGGTAACTAACTCCACAAATTACTATGGATACTTATTCACTAGAAAAACAATGCCAAACTGATCAAATGGCATTAACTGAAGATATACTGTACCCTAAAATCAGGTAGCTAACTCCACAAAATTGCTATGGATATTTCTTCACTAGAAAAACACTGTCAAACTGATCAAATTCAATATTGTACGTACTAGGTCACCAAAAAATGCAGTGTAGTCTTGTGAAGTCCTCGGTAATGCTTAGAACTAAGAACTATTGTGCTTAACCAGCCCATTCATACGAGAGAAACAATAAAACAACCATCTTTGAACCAGTAACTCAATCAGCATAGAACTTCGTGAAGCAAATGAGAAAAAAGAAAAAAGATTTCCTATTTAAGTCATCTTAATTATGGCTATATTCATCATAACAATGTGCAAATTAATGAAAAAAAGTAGCTACAAGAAAGAGATCGTCTAAAATGCAGTCCTGGAGAAGTATCCATACAACAATAGTATGATCATGCCAATTGGGATTTTCCTGAATTTCATTATGTCGAGAGTGGGATCGGGGAACAAACAAAGGAAGTGGATTAGATTCTGCATTGCTACGGTCAGAAAATCAGTCCTACTGGGCAGCCCGTGCGTATATTTCAGTAGCTCGAGAGGTATAAGATAAAGTGGATCCATTATCGTCCCTGCTGTTTAAACTGGTTATGGAAGCACTGAACAGAATGATGGATAGAATTGTGACAAGTGGATACCTGAGGGCCTTATGCTATTGAGATACCACATGTACTCATAAAAAAAATCCCTGCACCGTCCAGAAATTCTACAATGCAAAAATAGATGTTCAACTGATTCCTGTTTTTCGAAACCATTTTTGCCCAGCGTTGAACCCTTGACCTAGTCATTCAAAGAGAACTCCTCAACCACTATGAACAAGGATAGCTGGTAAGGGAATTGGGGTGAGAGGCTCGAACTCTCGACCTCAGGAAACAAGGAACACCTGTTAACCATTAAAAAACCTCTTCTTTGGAGATTCTCTTGAGTTAAACAAGCTCTCCTTGTTACAATCCAACCTAAGCAAGCTACTTCTGTAGGGCCTTCTGTCTTCCAAATCATCTTCCATGGCCAATTAAGGCAAAGCAAAAAGAGAGGCAGAAGCTGAACTCTTTTAACACTTCAAGAATACTCCTTTTTCCCATATAGAAATTAAAAAGATGGCTAGTTTAGGCATGTATTGGAATACAGGATTCAAGAAAAGGGCAGTAAAATGGCTAGTTCTGCAAAGGAGATTAATAATGAAAAGCAGAACAACAGAGTTGAGCTACCAGAGGAAGTGAAAAAATCAAGAGTACTAATATTAGGTGGAACTGGAAGAGTTGGTGGTTCTACTACTATTGCTCTCTCTAAATTCTGTCCTGACCTTCACATTATCATTGCTGGTCGAAATAGGTAATACCCCTTGTTGAATTTCAAGTTGTTGGTCTTCTATATAGGGTGTGTTTGGTATAACGGAAAATGTTTTCCAAGAAAATATTTTCTTGGAAAACAAGTAGTAATCTTATACATTTTTCGGTGTTTGGTACGCAAATTAAGGAAAATGACTTTGCAAGAGTATTCATAAATAATTTAAATATAATAACATGAAGCCATAAACTTTCAAACTAACAACCTTACGGACCCACAAATTTTATAAACTTTCGAACCGCTAAACTTTCAAATTTCGAACTCGTAAACTTTATAATTTCTGAACCCGTAAACTTCCAAACACATAAACCTCCGAACTCATAATTTTGGAACTTGTAAAATTTTGAGCCTTTAAACCGATAAATAATAAATTAAAACTGAAAAATATATTTAAATTTATTTGGGGGGAGGGGGGGGGGTCAGGGGGTGGGGCAGGTGGGGGGTGGGTGGTGCAGAAAAATAAAAAAACAGAAATTTAAAATTGCAAAAAAAAAAGGTAAATTTTTTTTTTTCTCGTGGGGGGTGGGGGTGGGGGTGGGGGTGGGGGGGATAGTAGGGTGGGTGGTAAAGGAAAAAATTGAAATTGGAAGAAAAAAATATTTTTTGAAGAGGGGGTAGGGTGGGGAAGGTTGAGAAGGAGCTTTGGAAAATGTTTTCCCTTCTCTTGATAAGGAAAAATTTTTCCTCCAATTGGAGGAAAATGAATTGATAAGGAAAATATTTTCCAAAACATTTAAGGCAACCAAACATGGGAAAATTGGAAAATATTTTCCGGAAAATATTTTCCTTCGTACCAAACACACCCATAGTTTAGTTTTTATGAGAAATTGTTGGAAACCAAAAACTCATTCATGGGATTTTGTACTTTAAGAAATAGCACTTGCAATTTGAGTGCTACTTCGTGCTTTCTGAACATTTCACACAGTTTTGTTACTTTGAAAGGGAGCCTTGCAGCAACATAAAGTTGTCTCTGTGTGACCTATGAGTCACGGGTTCGAGCCGTGGAATCAACCACTGATACTTGCATTAGGTTAGGCTGCTTACATGACACCCTTGGGGTGCGGTCCTTTCCCTTACCAGCGTAAACGCGGGATACTTCGTGTAGCGGCTGCCCTAGTTACTTTAATATAATAAGATAGCCCGCAAGGGTTGGCTGAGTTGATTGGGTGGGTTGTTTTCCACACGAGAGACTATCGGTTCCCCTCACCGCCAACCTCCTCAGTCGGAGCTCGTCGCACCGGACTTACCTAGTGCGGTTTATGTGTCTTATGTGATTTACGAGCTATGACACAGTGAGCAGGTTACCCAGTGCGCACCCGAAGGGTAGCCGCTGTGGGTTTCCCCGGGAATTTTCCAATATATATATAAAATAAGATATAGTTTTGTGACTTCACTTTTACGGTGGGTAAAGTTAAGTTACTTGAATGTGACTAAAAATTGTTTTGTGACGTTACATGTTATAGTAGGTAAAGTTTCCTTAATGTGACAAAATCATTTTTTGAATCTATTGTTATTGTTGGTAAAGTTCAGTAACTTTAATGTAACAAAAAAATAGTTATGTGATTTTACTATTGTAGAGGAGGCTTAACAAATATTGGTGAGAGGTGATTAGGCGGGACATGACGCATTTTCAACTTACTGAGGACATGAACCTTGATAGTAGGTTGTGGAGCTCGAGGATTAGGATAGAAGGTTAGTAGGTAATATAGCGTCCGGCCCTTCCATACTGATAGCTTTAGTATTACTCTTTTTCTGGCTAAGGATCACTATTATTACCTGTTGTTGCTTCTGTTCCAGTTTGTTACTATCTTGTTGCCTCTGTTTTTTTTATAACGTTTTCTTCATTTGTTATTCATTTCTTTACTACTGTGACTACGCTTACTTGAGCCGAGGGTCTATCGGAAACACCCTCTCTACCTGCACAAGGTAGGGCTGAGGTCTGCGTACACTCTACCCTCCCTAGACCTCACTTGTAGGAATTCACTGGGTATGTTGTTGTTCTTGATTTTACTAATGTATTGGCTAAAGTTCAGTTACCTTATATATACGAAATGCAATTTCACAATCCCATGTAGCATATCGCTAATATTGGCTATGTCTTTCCACTACTAGAAATCCGGTAAAAAGCGACCACAAAAAGCGACCAACTGGTAAAAAGCGACCACAAAAAGCGACCAAAGTTGGTCGCTTATAGGCCTAAAAGCGACCAAAAAGCGACCAAACATGCCTGGTCGCTATATTGCTGGTCCCTAAGGTAAAAGGACCAAATATTCCGGGTATTGACTATAGCGACCAACTTTGGTCGCTTTATTATTTTAATAATATAATTTTGGCGACCAAAGTTGGTCTGGAAAATAGAGACCAAGGCTGGTCGCTATTTTATTAATTTTTTAATTTTTGTTAAAAATAAGCGACCAAAGTTGGTCGCTATTTTTCCAGATTTTTTTTTTAATGGAATAGCGACCAAGTTTGGTCGCTTTTTTAGAAATCTGGGTAAAAAGAGATCAACTTTGGTCGCTATTGCCTAAAAAATTATTTTTTTTAAATGAAAAGCGACCAAATTATTTTTTTTAAATGAAAAGCGACCAAAAAGAGACCAAAGTTGGTCGCTTTTCTGGGTATTATTTTGGCAGAAACTGCCTGTTTTGGCAGCTACACCACCTGCCAGCATACCAAATCCCTATTACAAGCAACAACAACAACAATACCAACAACAACAACAACAACAACAACATTAAAACCAACGAAGTATAAAGTTCAATAGAACTAACACATTAAGCTAACAAAACTAAGTTAACGCTTATTACAAGCCCATTCGAAAACTGGTTCTATTGTCTAGTTCAAAGTATATAAAGTACTCAAGGAGTGTTCTTTCAGCATTCTCGTCCGAAAGTTGGATTGCCTCGCCCGACTCATTAGGTGGCTGACTGCGTATGAATTCCTCCACATCAGCTGTGAAGCGAACCTATAAGAAAAATTATATTAAATTAGTATTTCAAAATTTATATAAAAGTAAATAAAAATATTTAATGAAAAGTAAAAAACTTACATGTATAGTCGAGGCTCGACCCTCGACCCACCTTTCTGAATCAGTCTCTTTCTTCTTCTTTACAATATGAGTTTCATTGAATAGCTCATGATCTTGCTTCATTGGCATCATAAAGCTGTCCGGTGGCTTTGGTGATTATCCTCGGGATGAACTTGGATACAGAGAATAACTTGGATACAGTAGTTGACAGGGTGTGTCTTTTGATCAATTGTTGTTCTCGTTAGCGACAATGATGATGAGAAGGATGAGAAGGCAATGGCATGTGTTTCAAATAGTGATGGTGTAGGCAGGAATTTTATCATTTCCTAAGTAGATAAAAGAAAGATTATAGAGGAATTCTCTACTTCATTTTCCAAGAAGAAAAGAAGTTTAATTGATAGTGACAAGGTTGATGGTGATGGAATGATTACCGTTGGTCGTGGCAGTTCCCATAAAACGGGGATCATAAGACTCTATGATGACAAAGATCATAGGAAGTTTTGTTCTCAACTTTCTTCCAAGTCTGATCCGTACAAGCTTAATGGGATATTGGTGATATTTCTTCGGATTCAGACAATGATTTGACTGACAAAAGTATGGAAATACTAATCAAAACATTTTACCTTTAATTCTTTTTATTAGCATTTCTGTACTTTTGTCAGTCAAATCATTGTCTGAATCCGAAGAAATATCACCAATATCCCATTAAGCTTGTACGGATCAGACTTGGAAGAAAGTTGAGAACAAAACTTCCTATAATTGTTGTCATCATAGAGTCTTATGATTCCCGTTTTATGGAAACTGCCATGACCAATGGAAAACATTCCATCACCATCAACCTTGTCACTCCCAATTAAACTCTTTTTCCTCTTGGAAAATGAAGTATAGAATTCCTCTATTACCTCTTCTTTTATCTACTTAGGAAATGTTAAACTCCTACCTACACCATAACTATTTGAAACACATGTTCTTGCCTTCTCATCATCGTTGTCGCTAATGAGAAGAACAATTAAAGGCACACTCTGCCAGGTACTGTGTCTTAGTTATTCTTGGTGGAAGTTCCATTGCATGTCTAATAAAGTCATCAACCCCTTCTACAAAATCCTCCCGCAATCTAAAATTCCAATACATAAACCAAAATTTCAATTCATATCCTAAAGGTTCAACTCATATCCAAAAAATTCAATTCATATCCTAAAATTTCAAGTCATATCCTAAAATTTAATTTATAATCTAAAATTTCAATTCATAACTAAAATTCCAATTCATATCCTAAAGGTTCAAGTCATATCCTAAAGCTTCAATTCATATCCGAACGACGGTTCTCCCGCACCTAAATTACATTATAATCTAAATTTC